>NC_134238.1:91318875-91451375 GCF_965152275.1 Natator depressus | reverse complement strand
GAAAGGGGCCATGCTGAAGTTTTTGAGAACCTATGCTAAAGGGTGTTATTTTCTTGGTGTCTTATGCTTTTTTTAAATATATAAACTATTATATCTTTTCTATGGTTTAAAAGCCATCTTGAAAAGAAAGATGTGCTCTTATAGCTTTTGATATCCAGCCAAAAGGTCATAGCAGAGGTCTTTTTATTCGTAGCTTTTCCACTCTTGAGTGCTTGAGTCCAAAGAGCAAAAACATGACAATGGGGGAACAATCTGTGAGAGGTTTTGATTTCAGGTTCAATCCCAAAATACCCCATCTCAGTCTGAGCCACTGGTGATGTAACAGCTGCCCCATAAACAATATTTCGATTTTACATCACTTTGATTTCATTTTACTGCATTTACACTTCTTCAGGTAATAGGTAACATTCACAGCCCAGCTACTGCACTAAATTCAACTAAATTTAATTTTCTGCAAGCAATGACACAGACACAGCTCTACAACTATCATTCGCAAATAGCACATAGCTTTTGACCATTTCTTTTTTAATACTAGTTTTAAATAAGCATAGGTTTACCAAGGACATGTTGCCACATCCTGCAGAGGCCTCATTGAATTCACTACACAACACCTCTTAAAAACAAAAAGAAGGCCCTAGGACTCAGTCTTACAAAAAACCTGCAGGAAGGCAGACCATGTACTGGAGCAAAGTGCAAGGTCACACAGTGGTAGATCAAGGAATCCCAAGTCCCAAGTTAGCACCCTAACTCCTGAGCTGTCCTTCCTTCCACAGGTTTAACACCATAACTGCTGCACTAGGAAGGAGGTAACAACATGGGGCCCAGCCAAGGCCACCCCTACCCCCAGCACACTTCTGGGATCAGAACCAAAGACATCTGGTGCCTCTCCAAACATGCTGGAGAGAGGTGCAGGGAGAGAAGGACAGAGCCTCTCTCCCTCCCCACCACTGGCAGGCCAATCTAGGGGGGGCACTTGACCCCCCCCCACCCATGCGTCACTCCCCACACATACCTCTGCTTAGAACTGTGTAGCATAGAACCCCACACACTCTGGGGCACTAGGATCCAGTGGTGCTTAACATATACTCCATGTGGCCTTGGGGGAAAACTGCAGAGAGAAGCCAGCCAAAGACTCCAGCCACTAGGGGCAGAATCAGCCAAAGCCCTGGATAGTCCAGTCAAAACTGTAGGCCAATGGTTCCCAAATTTGTTCCGCCACTTGTGTGGGGAAAGCCCCTGGCGGGCCAGGCAGGTTTGTTTACCTGCCGCATCCGCAAGTTTGGCCGATCGCAGCTCCCAGTGGCCGCGGTTCACTGCTCCAGGCCAATGGGAGCTGCTGGAAGCGGCACAGGCCGAGGGACGTACTGGCCACCGCTGCCAGCAGCTCCCATTGGCCTGGAGCAGCGAACCGCGGCCAGTGGAAGCCGCGATCGGCCACACCTGCGGACGCAGCAGGTAAACAAACCGGCCCGGCCCCAGGGGCTTTCCCTGCACAAACAGCAGAACAAGTTTGGGAGCCACTGCTGTAGAACGTTCCGACGTCCTCTGCCTGGGCTGGTGGCTCCAGCCATTCCCTCCTCCCCTCCCTGCCCCTCAGTGTCTTCACCTCAACTTCACTCCACACCTGCCCCTCTCACCCTCTTCCCTTTCCATTTAGCTGATCCCCTCTTAAGTTAACCCGCCCCCTACCCCCCAAAAAGTTATATATCATGGAATTAACATGCCATTTACTATCATCACATTGCTCCTTGCACATTATATCTCTTCCCCCACCATGTGTTTGTCTGGTTCCTTTAGACTAAGTTCTTTGGGGCAGGGACCATTTATTACCCTGTTTTTACAGGACCTAGTACAATAACTGGTCTTTATGTAATGCCAACAGACTCTGGTTGTCGTCGGGCTCAAACCTGGGACCTCCAGAGCTTAGTGCATGAGTCCCTACTGCATGAGCTAAAAGCCAACTGGCTGTTAGCTAAGGCTGTAGAGTTGACTCATTTTATATATATTCCCCTCATTTTCATCCTCCTCCCCCCCCCCCAGTTGGGACAGAAAACCACACCCAGAAGGTATGTGGGTTTCACTTAGACACTACCATAATACACAGATTTAATAACGAACAACCCTAGAGTAATATAGATGCATTTTATTCAGTAAATAGTGTTTCCATTCCAGAATTATTGTACCGCTATCTCTGGGTGAAAAGAGAGAGAGATCTCAAAGGAGGAGCTGAAATGGATCACAGAAAGCCAAGGTCTATAGGTAATGCAAGAACTGCCTCACCACCACCTTTCTCAAAATATCTTCCATGGAAAATCGAACTAACTTGTCCTCTCTGTATAGCACATTTAAATTTTGAGGAGTTGCTGCCATTTTCTGAGTCTGAGCTGATGCAGTATGCTGAAAGGAAACAGTTGCTACCTCCCCCTGGTACTTTACCTTTGTTCTTTCTTGTTTTGTTTCCTTAATCTAAAGGAGTGGTTTTCAGCCTTTTTTCATTTGCAGACCCCTAAAAGAGTTTGAACGGAGGTGCAGACTCCTTTGGAAACTGTAGACACAGTCTGTGGACCTTAGACACAGTCTATGGGTAGAAAGGTGTGGACCACAGATTAAAAACTACTGATGTAAAATAGAAGTCAGTCATTCATAGTGAAAATATATGGTGGCTCTTTGTCAATGGTAAAATGTGACAGATAGTGGGAATTATTGCCCTTCGAGAGGAGTCCGGATTTTGGACTTGTTCAAACTGCTGTAAATCAGAAGCGAACTCAGTGGAGTTACATCATGTAGAACAGGGGCACATGAGACTAGTCGCTAATTACAGGGTACAGACACTCATTTCAGTGTGGATGACAGTTAGCAAATAACGGAGGCATTGACCATCACTACCCCTAATAGACACTGCTTTGCCACAAAATTTTACTGGTCCAAATTCAGGCGACAGCCCAATGCCAATCAAGCTTATCCGGGGCCTCAGTAAGTAACAGGCTGAAATTCAGCCAGACAAGATTTCACATGGCTCCTCCTGAAACTCATCAGCTACAACAGAGGCACCTGGTCCAAGTGAACTTATCACTAGATATCAGTGGAAGCATGCTACTTGAATCTCATTATAATTTTTAAAAATCAAAAATGTCTAGTATGATATTATGAAGAGAAATGACTAAATGAAGAAAAGTGGTTAATTACAGGAGCTTGTTTTAAATTGCCAGAGTGCATCAATCCACACTGCAATTGTTGGAAAATATATATTAAATGTATATGATTTTAAATGGAGCTTCTTTTAAAAAGAAAAACCTATCAGACATATCTGCTATCAGTCAAACATTTTACTCCTCTTTATATAAACAGCTAGATTCAGATCAACTTTTCCCCTCCCAAAAAATCGTCTCTCATCTGACAATTTCTATAGCAAGTTCCAGCTCAGTGGAATTTGAAAAAGAGTCAGGACAGTATATCCTAAATAAGAGAATTATAATGGAAACACTGGCAAGCTCTTAACTGCTGACATGCTAGGTCTGATGCAAAAAGAAAGTGGCATGGTCCAGACACAGAGCTGAGAATCAGGAACTCTAGAGTTCAGATCACAGTTTTGGCATCAAATCTTTCTATGGTCATGGGGAAATCACATTACAGATGGGGAAATTGAGGCAGGAATGTTAAGTGGATATCATTATTTACTCAAAGGGTAGGAGAAAAGTTGATATTGGTAGCAAGGTGAAAAGCGCTAAGTATTTTTAGAAGACTTGTGTGCGGAAATTGTTAGATAAGTGCAGTAGTTAGAGAAATAAGCCTGTTTTAAAAGTAAGTTTTGTTTTCTCAACTCCAAGGTTATACATTCAATAAGATCCTTGTGTAGCAAAGTTATACTTGAAAATCCCCTATGGGAATTTTGCTCTCAAGCTAAGAGAATATTATTTAGCCATTGTGCATTGAAGGGTCAGTGGAAGGTCAGTCAAAGGAAGGAGAAATAAAAGTAAAACAGAGATCCTAAGATATTTGTCTGAGACCAGCCCTAAAAAGAGATACTGTTGGCTTTAAAGGGGCAAGGAAGGCCTCTGATAGTCTTGTTTTACACCCCAGGAAGACTTGTTTGGCAGCCAAACAGAATCAATTGTTAGCTTTTAATTTTTAATTGTGGATGATTCAGGGACTGTAGCAGGCTTTGTACTTCAAGAAGTTATGCTATCAAGCACTTTCTATCAATCATTTTTGGTTTTGTGTATCCACTTGTACAGTACTCAAAGTTGTGTGGAGACATATTTGAGATATCACCACAAATATAACACATTACAAGTACCTACTGTGCTCAAGACTCTGCCAGAATGTTTCTACTCCAAGTGTTCATTGTCAGGTTGGGACAATGACGGGCTCATGTTCAAAGTAACTTGGTCCAATAAAGCAAACAAGCAAAAATGTTGTTTTACTTTACCTACAACTAAAGACTGGAAAGAGCATCTTCACTGGCAATTTATATTTTACAGTCCCACGGAATAGATGTATTATTTTCAGATTAACCATCTAAATTTTCCCTATCACCACCTCACAGCCCCTATTCTTTTTAAATACTAGTGGGGTGAATCTGAAAAGGTTCAGAGATTGTGTTTGGATAAAAACCCAAAATTTGGATGCCTCTCTTGCTCTGTAGTATAGCTTTGAGATCTTAAAAATCATCAAAAAAAACCTAATGAGAATGATATTTTACTCCTGTGGGGAATGTTGCGCCACTGCATGTGCACAGAATTCATGTCCCCCGCAGATGTCTTTGCTTCCCCCCAGGAAAATAGCTTTCTGACAGGGAAGGAAAGGGAAGCTGCAAGAGCAGTCACACACCACTCCCTAGCAGCACAGGTACATTGTTTCAGGCAACCGGAGCAGCCAGGGGAGAGGTAAGACTGGGAAGACTCCAGCCAGTGGCTCCTACCCTGAGCCGGGATCAGCTAGTCCCTGCTGGGCTGGAGGCAGGAGAGGATGGGACTTCCTCTTCCCCTGAAAGGGGTGGCTGGTGCTATGTCAGACCCATCCCCAGCATCCTCCCCTGCTTCCTGTCCATATTGATTCTCTGCTGTGGGGGAGGGGTCTCTGTATGAGGATCTGCTCCCCATCCGCCCAACCCCTGTGCATCTGGACCTCCCATACCCAGACACCCCTGCCAAGCCTCACCCTGTATGCCCAGAACCCACCTACCCCTCCATACCTGAACCCCACCCCACTGAACCTCAACCCCTGCATCTGGAGCCCCTGCACCCAAACCGCCTGCCTCCAGACACCCACCCCTGCACCCAGACCACCCACCCACCCACCGAGCTCCCTGCACTCAAACCCCCCTGATGAGCCCCACGTCCCTGCGCCACTCTGCTGAGCCCCCACATCCAGACCCCAATGCCACTGACCCCCAACTAGCTGCACCCAGACCCTCACCACACCAAACACCACTCCCCAGCATGCAGACCCCTCTGCTGAGCCCCAACCACCTTCACCTGGAAGCCCCTGCAGAGTCCCATTGCCCCAGTACATGGAAACCCCCGCCAAAGAGCTTCTGTGCCTCCAGATCCTCCCACACCTAGACCCCCCCCTACTGAACTGCCTGCACCCAGATTGTCCCACACAGAATCCTCTCACCCCACACCTGGATCCCCCCAACACTGAACCCCTCCACACTTGGATTCTGCCTGGTTAAGCCTGCCTGCCCCATACCTGGTGTGCCTGGCGCAGAGGGACAGGGCCCCAGGGTGTTTCTGGGCAGGTCCAGTCCTTGTGCTGCGTCAGGGTCAGGTGCAACCTCACCACTGAGTCTGTGTCTGGGGTGGGTTGCAGGGTGATCTCCCACCTTCATGCAGCCAGTGGCCTGTGCTCCCCACTGCCATGCTGGAGCCTCTGCATTTATTTGACAAATAAAACTTGCAAAATTTTGCAGAATTTTAAAATATTGTGCACAGAAGTTTTAATTTTTCGGTACAGAATGCCCTCAGGAGTAATATTTCACACTGCAGTTGGGCTTCTTTTTTTCTTTCCAGTCCCAGCCACATTCAAGAAGTGCAAAGGAATAGTAAAATAATGAAAATATGTACATTTAAATGCATCTAGATTTCTTTTAATCTCAAATTTTTAACTTAAATTTTGGGAAGGAGTTTGGTTATTTGAACTGATTTCACCCCCATCCCCAGTTTTTGCAGGACATCATCTCCACTACGGCATGAACTCGGACATTTAATCCTAAAAAAAACATGTTTCTCACTAGTTTGTAGTATAATTATATGTATTCAACCCCTACAAACTGGAGAGAAACATGTTATATATCAATCCCATATTCCATTTCCTACATATTACACGCAACGTATTTATCAGGTATAATTTACAGACTCCATGTAAAACCAGTAATAAAAAGGATTTTAAAAATATGGACACTGATACTTTCAAAACAAAAATAAAAAGCTCCTGGGCAATTTTTTCCCCCCAGATATGCACTCGTCTCTGCCTAAGGCAGGTAAGCATCCAACTCCCTTTGAAAGTAATTAGGAACTGGGCTCCAAATTCCTAGAAGTGATTTTGAAAATTTGCACTCATAGCTGCCACTGATTTCAGAGTAACAGCCGTGTTAGTCTGTATTCGCAAAAAGAAAAGGAGTACTTGTGGCACCTTAGAGTGGGAGTTGCAAAGCACATAAATGAGGGCACAACTTAGCCTTTAGTAAAACTCTGCTGAGGATTGTTCTGGGTCTCTCTGCCCTGCCCCACGCCCCCTTGCAATTTTGATATGGGACACACAGGTCCTCTTCAGCATTCACAGGGCTCAAGCACCAACTTTTTAAACCAATTCAAGCTGTGTACTTGAGGAATTTCTGTGAAGTAGGAGCTGCACAGGAGTATCCCAACTAGCCAGTGGGAATTGGCATACTGCTCATTTGGGTACAAATTTAAAACATGGCCTATATAGGCTACCTTAAAAAAAAAATAATTCAAAAGTCTTAGTCCCAAATGAGAACTTTTAGACAGAATTTTGCAGCTCTCCCGATCACTGCCAATACATGATGCATAGAAACCAAGTAGTATCATAATACAGAATACAGAATAAACCATAATACAGAATACAGAATAAACTTGAGAAATTAGTAGCATCAGTAGCTCAGGCGCAAATACCTGCTTCGAACATCCTGAAAGCAGCTACTATCCCAACACATCCCGTCGGTGCAAGTGCACTCTACTGGTTGATGACACAAGGGGTACACTTTAGAATTAAAATGAATTATGTTTTCTTATACACAAAAAGCACAGCATGCATTTGTGAAACTAGATTACTTATTTTGAAAAACAACAACAAATGTTGGGACAAATCCTCAGCCAGTGTTAGTCGGAGAAGTCTATCGACTTCCGTGGAGCTCTACTGATTTACAGCAACTGAGAATCTTCCCTAAGACAACTTCATGAAAGACAGAGTGATTAAACAAGAAACACCACAATAATTCACTGACATTTTGCAATTCATCTGGGGGGAGAAATGGCAGCTGCCTCTCCCTGTCTGTGGCAAGGCCAGAGGCCTCTTCTGCATTTAAAGAGGGAAAGACATCTCCTTCCAGTTTTACAGCCACATACACTAGAGACAATCTCTAGCTCCACACAGGAAGGAAAACATAAGTGTTGCAGCAGATCAGGTAATGATACAAGTTGCTCTATGGTTCTGCAGCCCTTGAGGGAGAACTCTTGCAACACAGAGGTAAGTGAAATACAATATACCTTGCACTCCTTTAATACCTTGGGAGAAACAAAAGACAAGGGAAAACACTAGCAGGGAATGAGAAAGTGGTGAGTGTCCTTTCTCGCTAAATACATTCAATACACTTTTTTAAGATGCTACCAGAGTCTTAGAAATGCAAGATTATAGTTGTTTCATGTACTGTGTGCTGGGTAGTAACTTGAAAGGATTTTGTGCTTGTAAAACTAAAAGCCTCTTTATTTAGGAGATCTATTTACAGAGACACTGCAACTCCAGCTAGAATTCAGACCATGTGTATGCAGACTGATTTCCTGGTACCTTCTTCAAACTCTTGCCACCTGCAACATGTGCTCCTCTCTCCAAGTTCCATGCAGGCTGCTACAATACTTAACATGAATACCAGATTCTCAGCCCTGGTCTACACTACGGGGTTAGGTCGAATTTAGCCACATTAGGTCGATTTTAAAAAGGGCTCCCCCTATCATCTCCGTCCCTGAGGTTAAGGCAGATTAGAAGGCGAAAAAAATGCACTCGTGATGACATGTTTTCCAAGCTCATGCAGTCCTCCCGCACTGATAGGGCACAGCTTAATGCATGGAGGCATTCAGTGGCAGAGGCCAGGAAAGCATTAAGTGAGCGTGAAGAGCAGAGGCAGGAGGCGATGCTGTGGATAATGGGGGAGCAAACAGACAGGATGAAGCATCTGTTGGAGCTGCAGGAAACCCAACAAGAGCACAGACCCCCGCTGCATCCATTGTATAACCGCTTGTCATCCTCCCCAAGTTCCGTATCCTCTTCACCCAGATGTCCAAGATCGCGGGGGGGTGGAGGCTCCAGGCACCCAGCCACTCCACTCCAGAGGATGGCCCAAGCAACAGAAGGCTGTCATTCAAACAGTTTTGATTTGTAGTGTGGCTACAATAAGCAATGTGACCTTGTCCTTCCCTCCTCCCTCACCCCACTCCACCCGGGCTACCTTGTCAGTTACCTCACTTTTTTTTTTTTAATTAATAAGGAAAGAATGCCTGGTTTCAAAATAATAGTTACTTTATTTCCTTTGCCAGCTGTGATCGAAGGGGGAAGGGTGGTTGGCTTACAGGGAATTAAAATCAACAAAGGGGGGTGGGTTTCCAGCAAGGAGAAACACACACAACTGTCACACCACAGCCTGGCCAGTCATGAAACTGATTTTCAAAGCCTCTCTTATGTGCAGCGCACCTAGCTGTGCTCTTCTAATCCCCCTGGTGTCCGGCTGCTCAAAATCGGCCACCAGGCGATTTGTCTCAACCTCCCACCCTGCCATAAATGTCTCCCCCTTACTCTCTCAGATATTACGGAGCACACAGCAAGCAATGGGAACGTTGGTTACCCTGAGGTCTAACCTAGTCAGCAAACAGCACCAGCGAGCTTTTAAACATCCAAAGGCACATTCTACCACCATTCTGCACTTGCTCAGCCTATAGTTGAACTGCTCCTTACTACTGTCCAGGCTGCCTGTGTACGGCTTCATGAGCCATGGGAGCAAGGGGTAGGCTGGGTCCCCAAGGATAACTATTGGCATTTCAACATCCCCAACAGTAATCTTCTGGTCTGGGAAGTAAGTCCCTTCTTGCAACTGCTCAAACAGCCCGGAGGTTTCTAAAGATGCGAGCATCATGCACCTTTCCTGGCCATCCCACGTTGATGTTGGCAAAATGTCCCTTGTGATCCACCAGTGCTTGCAGCACCATTGAGAAATACCCCTTGTGGTTCATGTACTGGTTGGCAACGTGGTCCGGTGCCAGGATAGAGATGTGTGTTCCGTCTATCACCCCACCACAGTTTGGGAAATGTGCAGGTCATATTGGATGGTTTTGCTGCAATGGGGTTCCCTGAGTCACTACCCTTGATAGCAGAACGTCAGTGATTGCATTGGCTACTTGGATCACAGCAGTCCCCACAGTAGACTTGCCCACTCCAAATTGATTCCTGACTGAATGGTAGCAGTCAGGCATTGCAAGCTTCCACAGGGCTATCACCACTCGCTTCTCAACTGTCAGGGCAGCTCTCATCTTGGTATTCCTACACCTCAGGGTGGGGGAAAGCAACTCACAAAGTTCAAGGAAAGTGGCCTTACGCATGCGAAAGTTTCTCAGCCACTGTGAATCATCCCATACCTGCAACACTATGCGGTCCCACCAGTCTGTGCTTGTTTGCCAGACCCAGAATTGGCGTTCCACTGTATCAACCAGCCCCACTGCTGCCATGATGTCCCAACTGCCACAGCCCGTGCTTTCACGAATGTCTGTGTCCATGTCCTCCTCACAATCATCCTTGTGCTGGCGTCTCTTAGCCCGGTTCTGCACATACTCCAGGATAATGCGCGAGGTGTTTACAATGCTCACAACAGCAGCGGTAAGCTGAGCGGGCTCCATGCTTGCCATGGTATGGCGTCTGCACAGATAACCCAGGAAAAAAGGCGCGAAACGATTGTCTGCCGTTGCTTTCACAGAGGGAGGGGCAACTGACAACATGTACCCAAAACCACCCTCAACAATGTTTTTGCCCCATCAGGCATTGGGAGCTTAACCCAGAATTCCAATGGGCAGCGGAGACTGCGGGAACTGTGAGATAGCTACTCACAGTGCACCACTCCGTAAGTCGATGCTAGCCACAATATTGAGGACACGCTCTGCCGACTTAATGCGCTTAGTGGGGACATACACAATCGACTGTATAAAATTGATTTCTAAAAATCACCTTCTATAAAAATCAACCTAATTTCATAGTGTAGACATACCCTCAGATCCGAAGCAGAGTCTTGACCCTAGGGAACCCTTAAAATTGCTCACCTAGTTTCTCTGATGTGAACTGGCATAATGTAGTCATTTGGCATAAATCCTGGCCCCTGCCCAACTTCCTTTTCCTGATCTTGTTCCAGTTTCTTTTCCCTTCTCATTTCAGCACAGAACAAGTATCATGCTGAATGGCAGAAGTCTCTGGTGGGAGAGCAATACACCAATTTTGTATTAGTCAGACAGGAAAGCAATTGTATAACAATTTCCAAGAAATAACTTATATAACCTTTGGGAGGACACCCACCCACACCCACCCTATTGAATCCGGACCATAGAGCTGTGAAAAACACTATAGGTACTAAAGGTGCAATTCATAAAATTCCTACGTGCTTGATTCTTGAGCACTATCTGTTAGTCAGCCACTTTTCCTTCTGAGTGACATGAAAACTGAAGTTAGCACTTATCTACACAGAGCACTAGTCTGCACTAAGAGGAGTGTAAATTCTAGTGTGCACTAGCGTGTTGAGCACTAACTAGTGCGCATTAATGTAGACAACCATACTACATTAACATGCACTTGGGGACTTTTCGTGCATGCCAGCAGGGATCACATGCACTAGTTTGTGTGCAACACACTAGTGAGCACTAGAATTTACATCCCTGTGTAAAGCACCATCTAAAGCACCATGTAGATAAGCCCTTATTCAACGTTTAAGAAGAGGAAGAATAAACTAAAGCCCTAAAATGGTTTCAGCTCTCTATTAACTTTGAAAAGGAGTTGTTCTTCATTGTCCAAAAGCAACTGAAGAGAACAATTACCAAGAACTTCATAAAAGATTGGAGTTGAATTCTTTTTCTTCTTCTGTTTTATTGAGCAAGCATTCCAACTTGGCAGCAGTTTTATACAATTTCCCTCCTGGGTCAGTATGAAAATGTTTAAATCTTGCAGTTAAGAAATGCTAGTGGAGTGGGAACCTTTTGAGGAAATCCTACATAAAACACTAGAAATCGGTTTATGAGCATCCAGTTTTACTCAATGATTTCATCGTCCTCCTTGTTACAAAATGTATTAATGGCTTCACTCAAGCCATTCAGTTTTCTAGTGCTTACTGAAATGTACGATGAAAAAGATTATGCACCCAATTTATCCTCGTCTGCATATAGAGAAACTCTACATACTTTGGTAGTAAAAACCACCTTCAAAAATTCACCACTGTAAACACTATGACTCTGTCCTTCCATGTCTCCCAATGTGTACGCGCAGAATTCATGTCCCCTGCAGATTGCCTTGCTTCCCCGCAGAAAAATGACTGGTTGTCATGTGCCCCTCCCTGACAGCAAAGGCAGGTTGGTTCGGGTGACCAAAGCAGCCGGTAGAGACATAAACCACCACTGAGGGGGGGAGAGGGCTGGGCAATCATGTGTATGTGAGAGAGAGAGAGAGAGAAAGACACTGTCCCTCTCGTTCGCTTGGCGTGGAGGGGCAGGGCTTCGGGGTGTTTCTAAGAAGGTAGGCGTGGGGCAGGCTCTGTCCCCTCAGGCAGAGCAGAATATAGTAGCCTGCCTGCTTAGCGATTTGTTCCAATTCTCTCTGTGAATTCCCCCAGGAGTATAAAACAGAATGTAAAAGTTTTAAGGCTCCTTTACATTGCCAGAGTGGTGTAAAGGACAGTATGGCCTTATAAATGCTTATGGTGCTTTAGTGATTAGAACTGGTCTAAATTTTTGGACTAAAAAAATTTCCTATCAAAATGTGATCCATGAACTGTTTGCTACTGACCTTTCTGGAGATGGTCAGTAGCCAATATAAATTGTGAGTTTGATTCCTCAGCCCTCACTTGCTCTTCAGTTGCCTATGATGCAACACTGAGCATATGGCTGCATATATTTGTTGACTAATAACTAGAAATAAAGGGTCAAACCTAGCTACATTACTATTAGGCAAGGAAGGATGGGGATTTCCTCCAATGCTCCCCACTCCCATTCTCCATCCACTGTGTTGTACTTTAAATAAATTACTGAAATAATTGAAACCAGAGTGATTATATTGCGTTATTTTGACAAATAAAATATGCAGAATTTTAAAACATTGTGTGCAGAATTTTGAATTTTTTGGTGTAGAAGTCCCCCAGGAGTAGGAGTTTCACCAATTTATAGTGGGGGAAGAGAGGGGAGACTCAGTTGGCCACAAGATTCATGATAGTTAGTGGAAGCAGTGTTCGGGGGGGGGGGGGGTTGTTTTGTTTTTTTAAATAAAAAGTCCAAGCCCCTGAAGTCATAAGATTGCAGGAAAATCTCAGCTTTCACATAAAGAAAGGTTTAGCTGTCATTATTGAGAGGGAGGGGGAAACTTGAAAATATGAACGTTAAAGGCTCACAAACCCCAAAAGCAAAAATGTATAAAAAGAAGCCCCAATTTTATTATTTTTAAAATCCGTTTTTCTAGGACAGTCTCATGATTGGAGGGGCGGGGCGAGGGGGGGCTGGTTTAGGATTTTTGAGCATTAAGGTTGTCAATACTTCAGTTTATACCAGCCCATAGGCTTCACACTCAGGACAGGACATCCTACTACTTTTCATCAAATGAAGACCTAAAGGAAAGTTTCCTCCAATTAACAGATGGAGTTTAGATTTAGGTTTAAGATTTTCTGTTGGCGGGAGGCCTTGTACATCAGCTGAGTGACTGACCTAACACAGCGAGCCCAAAGAACAGTCCGGTGCTTGCAGCCTTGATCATCTTTTTTGCAGGCTGGTATAGTGCGCAGCAATGCAAGAGACATTTTCATTTATATAGCCCTCAGCCCAGCAGCTCTGCCACAATGGAACAGCCAAGTGTGAAATCACCACTTACTTCCATTTGCTCCTGTTGTTACCACAAATTAATAAAAACAGAAGAGAAGGCAGGCGCTCAGAAGAGAAACAATAGTACTTTGTGGCAAAGGGAACAACAACTACAGCAGCCAAGCAACTGAAGAGTCAGTGCCTCAAGACAGCCTATTCCTGATGCATCAGCAAGAGAAAGCAGCAGACTGTGGACAATTGCAACACAGAGCCTTAGTCTGTAACCAATGTGCAGCCAACAAGGCAAAAAATGTTTGGCTGCCCTTTGACCTAAGAAGAAAATTAATGTAGCGTGACCAATTGATTTGCCTGTTAAAATGGAAATGCCCTGGCAGGTACGTGAGCTAAAAGCTTCTGAAAATGTGCTAGTTAGAGGAGAGGTAGTATGATTCATATCTTCTGGAGTTCACTGAAATCGGAACTCAAGCCCACCACCGTCTGTTTCTCCCTCAGTGGGATTCCCCCTCCTACTCTACATAAATGCTGCAGCATTTTCAGACGGACAATCTGCTTTTTTGAGAACTGTTGTGGGGTTTGGGGTTCTTTTCTCACCCCATTTAGTGTTACTTATAAAGACAGTGTTTGGACTTCAGAATTTAAAACTAAAAACCCAATCCCCAAGGAAGCATATGGTAAGTGTTTCCAGCAACTGCAGTATGTATTTATTAGTGAAATAATCAAGAGTTGCTTTATAAATGTGTTTCAGAAGCACAAGGGTTTTCAGTTGGTCAGGACGTTTTCCTATTTAAAAACTGATTTAAAAACCTTGCCAAGTAAACCAGGAAGTCAAGATAGAAAAATTTTGTAGCACAGAGAAAGCAGCTGTTTTCTCCCCCTTGAGCTCTGGTAATCTAACCAATTGTTTCTTTAAACAACAGCAAAAAGAAGGCAAACAGTAACTTCATTTCATTACACTGCACAGCCAAATTAGCTTTTTGTCATAAACATATCTTAGAGAAAATGGTATTTTTCATGCAAAATGAATGAGAGCATATAAATTTAGTCTCACTTTACACTCGAAGAACAATTTTAATACTTCAGGAGGAAAAAAAAATCTTAGCAGATGCTTTCAGATCACTAAAGAAATCCCAGGCCAGATTCTTCAACAATAGGCAAAATCAGAATGTTAAAAAAAAATTTGCAAAATAAGGGTCTGTTCCAACGCTTTGGATTTGGCCCTTAGATGAACAACATCTGAATTCAATGCAATGGCAGGCTGAAATATACAAACATGAGGTAACTGTTTGGGAAAAAAAGCAAGTTAAATTTGAATCCAAGAAGTCATGAGTGTGACTCTCTAGAACTCAGCCCAAACCAGTGAGAGATCTTGTTGCTGCCTGCCAGATAATCCTGGGTACCTCTCTGCTGTGCAGCTTTCATTCAGAGTCCTGATATCAAAAGCATTCTCACAGCACAATAGCTTTGCCCTGGCTTCCACCAGCCTAGTTATTGCAAGGGAACAACACCCTCCCAGTCCCAAGTTCTCCCCCAACTTCTCTCTCTACCGTGTTCAGTCCCTCTCACTTGAACACCCACAAAATCCTATTAAGATTCCTGCTCCTTTAAAGAGAGCGTACAGCTCCAGCCTGATAATTGCAGTGAGGATTTTACTCTTCTGTTCAAAATACTGCCCTGAGATGCAGTGTAATAAAACAAGATTTAGTTTATTAACAAAGAACGGATATTTAAGAGATACCCCAGCAGAAGTAATTGGGATAGAAATGGTTACAAACAAGTACAAATAGCCTTTAGTTTTAAATGTAACTTCAACTAGAGTCTTTTGTCTTACCTATATTCCATTTCCAGAGACTTTCAACCCGCTTTGCTGAAAGGTTCCACTTTTCTCAGATATACAAGAGCTCTGGCCTCTTGTATCTGCCTAGTAATGGATGCCAATGTGGCTTTCTGTCTTGGTTTATATCTTCCCAAGTTCTGAAGCAAGGTTACTGGAGGCAGGAAGGTTTCCTGGAGCTCCAGCTTCCAGCCCCTGCCAAGAGCATTAAGTGGCCATCTTCCATTCTGGTTAGCCTGAAATCTGTGTCTATTTTGCATGTAAATTTTATTGGTTCTCCTTGCTCAATTTACATTGGAGACACATTCAAGCAGGCAGAACCACATTCCTTTGTCTAGGATGGGGGACTGAAGGCCTGTCTGCCAAACCCCTTTTAAGAACATATTTGCAGCACACATTTCTAATTCTTCATGTAACATCTGTACATACCCCACACAAAATAGTAGTAATGACCAGCGTGTTACCAGTCCCCACAGGATAACTTACATGGCACCTTTTACATACAGATTATGACAAACAGTAGAGTTGGAATACACTGAGCTGGTCAGGCCAGTTGAGACACAAAGACACCACGGAGCCTCTTGCCTATTGGCATTGGGGTGTTTTTAGGGTCACAATGAGATTCTATGTTTAAAATGGGAAGAGGTTAATTCCTGATGGAGATTGAGATTCATGGCCTCATTTCACATGCTGCTATGTCTTTGTGAAGTATTCCACCAAATCTGCTAAATAGTTTATGAATATAAATTTGAATTATTCACAGCTGTTAAATTCAGACATGTCTGTTTCCCTCTTCACTGGCTATTCATGAACATTCATGCAAATTTTTTTCTTTTTGCACAAATATTTTCAAGAACAGCCATTCTCCAAATATGGTCAAGAAAAATGTGTGTGCTAAGAGTATATTCTATTTGTTATTCCTTATCCTTCTGTTTTAAACGTTTTACCAAATTAGGGTGCAGAAACAATACCATGAGACCAAGGTGACCAATCACATACCAAACAGCAAACAGCTGAAATGACCAGTAAAACAAACAAGAACAACAAAATTGTTCATGTAAACTAGTTATTGAATACATAGATCAAAAAGATTTGAAGAAATCGAGAAGGATTTGCAGACAATTCATGAGCAGCAGTGCCCACAAACAGAGAAGTTGCACTGGTTTAACTAAATCTATATTTAAAAAAAGTTTACCCCTTTAGTTACATCTGTACAATTCTATATGTCAGACTAGGTTTTTACAAAGAAATTCAGATGACAAGCCATTTTTCATTTTAAGCCTCAGGTGGGACAGGCTAGTTAATGTACCCAAAGTTGTTCTCCCACCCGCCCCCGCAAAATGGTCCAGGGTCAGCAGCCTGAATGGAGAGCACTAAGTAAATTACATTTCACTTGTCCAAACTTGGGTTGTGTCATCCCTGAATCCAGAGAATAGGATTTTACCTAGCCTGACCAGGAATTCGAAGATGGGGAAATGGAAGGTGGGATAACATTTCCTCTTGCTCTGTTTCCCGTTTGCCTGGGACTGCCTCACCACTGTCCTTCTGCTGAGATTCCTTTTATCTTCCTAGTCTCCCATACAACCTGTTGGCCCAAAGCAGGAGGCACACTTCCTACTCCCATTTTACCATTCCTCCCTAGCCTCTTCAGCATGCAGCTATAACTTCACTCCATGCTAGGAAGTCCAGGCCCCAGCTGCTGGCTCCTTGTCCATTATGGTCCTCCACTTGAGGGAAAGAATGAAGTCCAGCAACAGAGAGCAACAAGCCTCACCATAAGGCTAGAGAAGAAGGTTCCTGACTAAGAGGCAGGTGAAATCTGTTGAGACTAGCTGTAGTCAGCAGTCATGATCTCCTGGCAGCAGCCACAACCCCTTATTTCTACACATCATAGCAGCCTCCTAGCAGTGTCTTCAAATCCTTGGAAGTTGGTCAATTTGAATGGCACAAAAGTAGCATTAATCTAAGGTCTGAAAAATGACAGTCTATGAGATGAAGGGGAATGATTCATCCAATAGTTAGTGTTGTGGCACAAAAGTGGACTTCCAGTAGCACAGAGGAGTGGTGAACTTAAAAAAGAGGCCACAAGTGACAAAGCTGAGGAATAGAAGAGGTTAAGGAGGTGGATTGAAGATAATGAGGTTAATTCCGGTACTGAGGCAATGGATTTTGCTCTTTGTGAAAATGATAGTTGAGGTTAAATTGTAAAATTGGATCTAGGAAAAACAGAAGAGAGCTGAGAAAAGAGCCTTGAATGAGGTGTAGCTGTCAGCAGAGATAGGGAAATTGACTCCTGTTCAAGGAGAGTGGTGTGTTCAGTAGTCCACTGGAGATTAAGTAGTGTGTGAGTATACCATGATCAGCATAGTAAAGAAAGCTTCAACACCATGGACAGCATGAAAGTTAGTCTGGATTGGATTAAAGTTACTATAAATAGTGAAGCAATTTCAGAGGTGAGGAGAAATGACTCTCTCCAGTATGACGCTAAGAAAGGGCATGCTAGAGATGGAGTAGTAACTGCTGAGTGTTTTGGGTAAAGGGTGAGTTTCTTGAGAAGTGACGATATGGCTGTAGTCTTGAGTGCAGTGAAGAAAACAATGAAAAAGAGGTTTAATAATGATGGCAATAGCAGAAGCAGCTCTCCAATATTGCAGCTAACACTTGGGGAATTGTGGCAACTGATAAACCAGAGTATAGTATCACATGGCCTTCTTTTTTGACACGGGACTTGAGAGCCTTAAACTGAAATAGGCTTGCATGTTATAGAACTCTGGACAAGGAACTATCCCTCTGCCATCATCCTGGCATTTCAGTCTTTGCCAGGCAAGAGACAAATGATGAATAATTATAAACAAACTGTGTCAGGGAGGTAGGGTGAGAGTGGATGAAATGGTATGAAGTCCATAGGGGATATGGCTTTCTGTGCAGAGCGGAGGACATCTGTGAAGTTAGATACACAGAATAGGAGACACTAGGGATCTGTGAATGGGGAGATGCATGGATGACACTCTTCCATTGACCTAACTGTGTCTACACTGGGGATTATGCTGGCATATATATGTAGATATAAGTTCAAGGTAAAGATCACTCCTCAGCCCACATGGATACCACTCCCGTAGACAGTACAGATCTTCATAACAGGATTGTTTCTCTTCTTTCTTTCATACAGTGATCAGCAGTGAAGCAGTTGACATTTCAAATATCATTGTGAGGCATTTGAATGAAAACCCCATTGAAATGAATAAGAGCAGTTTACACTTCTCTCAGGTGCGATTGTTTCAGGTGTTCTGCAGACACAGACAGGCATCACTACATTGGTTTATACTTAGGCCTTGTCTACAGTGACGCTTCACAGCGCTGCAACTTTCTTGCTCAGGGGTGTGAAAAAACAGCCTCCCCCACCCCCAGAGAGCTGCAAGTTTCAACGCTTTAACATTACTAGTGAAGACATGCCCTGAAGTTCACATTCTGAAGGCTCTCTGCAACTGGATGCAGTAGAGGTAGATTATGGGCTTGCTGAGCCATTGAAAGCTGGCTTAGTTTAACTCCTGATTTGGTGTGTTCTATACATTTGTCTGGTCTTTTAGTTTGTGTTTTCCTATGGTATTTCTGTAGTTGCCAATAAAACAAAACCAAATTTTGTTTAAGCCAAATTTAATTAGGCGTTGACTGTTATCTGCTGCCTAATGCACTCTAAGAAAACTGAACTCAGAAAGCAAGTCCGCTGGTGAGCTGGTTTCGTTGGCAAGGAGGAGGCAGCTGTCTTCCTTCACACTAGTGCCCAAGAACAGCAATTTAGGGCTATTTTGGGGACTTAGGGGACCTTACAATTTAATTTAGTGGTTCTCAAACTGTGGTCCATGCAATATTAACAGTCTGCACAGTACTTGCAGGATAGCTGCAGAAAGTGGGGAAGTAGTTGTGATGGGTTGGACCCCCCTTCTGGGGTGCCACCTGATGTATTGGGGTCCCACTGAGCCCACCCCTTCCACCAGCCTGGGCTGCCTCACCCTGTCCTGCTACACACACACCCCGAGCTGTAGAATCACACAGAATCTACAATCAGCTCTGTGTGGGAAGACTCAGCTTGGGTAATTGCCCAGCACTCTGGTGCAGACGCCGTCTGGAGTGTAAACCCAAAATGATATTCTCCTGTGCCGTATAGAGCTCTATATAGCGTAAGCTCATGAAATTCGCTTCCTCCCTCAATGTGGAGGAAGATATGCACAGCTTTTGCCCGCCCCCTCCCCAGTTATGAATTGCACAAACTGGCTATAGGACAAACAAAAATGAGTTTATTAACTACAAAAGGTAGATTTTAAGTGATTATAAAGGATGGCAAACAGATTAAAGCAGATTACTGAGCATATAAAACAAACACGCAAACTAGGCTTAATACATTAAAGAAACTTGTTACAAATAGTAATTTCTTATCCTAAATGTTGTTTTATGCAGTTTGCAGAGTTTCTTGAAGGTAAACTGCACAGCTTGCAGTTCAGATCTCCAGGTATACCCCTAACAGGCTGACCTTTCTCACCTGGGCTCAGCTCCTGCCTTCCCCATCCCAAATCTTAGTTCCTTTGTTTCTTCAGGTGTATTCACCAGTCTTCCTTCTTGGGTGGGGAGGCAGCAAAGAAGAGCCTAGATTAACTCAATTCCCAGCCTTAAATAGGATTTACATATGGCAGGAATCCTTTGTTTCCCAATTAGACCCCAACCCCCTTCCAGTGGAAAAATACCAGAAGTCTAAAATGATGTGCAGTAACAGGTGGCACAATCACCTGATCCTGCAGTGTCAAATCAGCATCCCAGGAAATTTATCAGGAAGGAGAGAGATTAGTATCTTCAAAGTCCTATTGTCCTTCCTAATGGCCCATCCAGACTGTTTGCATACTGTTTGGTGGGCGTTCCCAGATGAAAAGACAGTTGTAATTATTACATAGTCAATATTTCTGTAAGTCAGTAAATCATACAATGATTTAGTAAATCATAGCCTTCCCAATGATACCTCATATGACTCATCTTTCATAAAAAATCTTAGTTATGCCATATTCATATCATAATATTTCTATGAAGAATATGGGGCATAATGTCACAGTAGTGTGATACTGACTCTACCTCACTATTTCCAGCTGCTGCCATGGATGTATAACAGACAAGCCTGAAGGCCTGCAAAAGCAGCTGGAAACAGGGTGGAGCCAGCCTAACTGGCTCTAGTAGAGACCACTTCTATGTGAGAAGAGGAAGTCAGGAACACAGGATAAGAAGGGACCTCCTGGTCATTGAATCCAGCCACTGTTATCACAGCAATCCCATCATGTAACCAAGAAAGACAAGGGGAGGAAACAAAAGTTGCCCTCTCAGGGACTGCAGCCACCAATAGAACAGGTAAAAATAAACCAATAATAAACCAATATGTGGAAACATAATGTGAGGAAAGTATAAAAAATTGTTATCGCCACAAGGATGTGGTCATCAAGCAGTCAGATGGTGCCACAGGTGGTCTGTTCAATCACAAGTGGGAGAGGAAGTGTTCACAACACACACTATTCAAACATGTTCTCCTCTTATGAATGTTTGAGAATTTCTGTTGTAAGGAGCATGATGGAAGAGTTGCACCAACCATTAACATTCCAGTTATGGGAAACATCCCCCCAACTTTCAGTTATGGCCACAGGGTCATAGTCTTCATTGTACAGAATCATTTATAGCTTTTACATATATTTCCAATACTCCTTATTAGAGACATTAAACAGTCTGATTTCCCTCTACAGAAAGTCTGTTTTATTAATCAAGTTAAAGATGCATCCCTGAGTATTTACATTTAAAAAACTTTACCTTCATCTCTGACTTTACTACTTTCAAATTTGTCTAATAAGCTAGTCTTGAACCCCAGAATTGGATAACGCATCTGTTTAAACAGATGCGAGCAGTTGCTTGTCAAAAATGTCCTGAACCATATTATTCAAAATTACAGTAGTGCCAAATGCCCCACCCAAAGTCAGGGCCTCCTTTGTGCCAAGTGCTCTACATGTACATAGTGGGAAAAAGTTCCTGACCTGGAGAACTTACAGTCAAAATAAACCAACAAACAAAGAATGGGAATGGAAACAAAAGCACAGAGAGATAAAGCGACTGGTCAAAGATCACAGCAGATAAACAACTGATTCAGGATTCCAGACTTTCCGACTCCCAGGCCAATGGCCTAACCACTGAACTACACTGGGTGTGTGAACCCAACTATTGCTTTCAGAGACCATCCAATAGATGCGGTGATGGTGCCATATGCCAGTCCTTTCTTCCCTCCATTTGTACCTGACCAAAGGGAGACTCCACTAGGTTGACTCCCATCTTCAGCTCTTTGCCAGGTCACTACAATTATTGTGACTATCAAATTTTCCTTTGTACTTGTTATAAGTTCCCATGTGGATCCAAGATTTCCATCCATATTTATTTTACCACTTAATCTTATCAGAGCTATTGTCCTGGCAACATACCAGCATACACACCTCAGCAAGGAGCTTTTATGATAGCCATGAAGCATACTGTACTAAGTAAACTAAAAATATAACACATTTTCCTAACAATAGAGAAAACATGCATAATTTTTAAATCATCACTTCCACATCGTGGCTCACAGTTTTACTAGCCATCTGAACAGATGTCTTCTAAATGATTTCTAATGATCCAGACTTGAGGAATTACGGTCCCATTTTTGCAGCTATGAAAGTTTAAATTCAATGTCTACTGTCCTTTAAAAACATTTGACAGCCACTGAATGGCAGGCAACTCTTGAAATTGCTTCCAGACGAATACAATCATTTTCTAGTGACAGAAAGAGCAATATTTTCTTGTCTTTTTAAAAAAAAGAGTATATATCCACTTTGTGCTTCTGAATGCAAATACTTGGATATATATCAAGCTAGGTTTGACAGAATGATTGTACATAAAAAAACCTAGAAAGGGAGTTAGTTATAGGAGACTAATAAAGCAATGTAGCATATTGTTTTAGAAGTACGGTCCAGTAGCTTTAGTGCATGACTTGTTGCCAGGTTCCAGCTCCAGCTCCTCTGTGGCCTTGGTCAAGTCACAACTTCTCTTTTGGAATAGTTATACATGATCAGTTAAAGTGGAAAAATATAATCTGAAATAACTCAAGTGTAGACAACCTTTAAGATGAGTAATAAATCAAGAACAGAGCAGCAGACAGTGGTTCAATTTGCCACCACCTGTGCTGCCTCATTTTGAAGGAACAACCACCAACCGGGACAAGGAGAAGGAAGACAAGACAAGAGTATGTTCTGGAAGGCTGGGAGAATTAGTCCCTCTGCTATTGGGGATAGGACAAGTTGGAACCAAGAGGCTGGATGAGCTAACATTTTGGTGAATCCTGACACCATATAGTCTTAGTCCACTTGAGTGATGTGTAGACCTCCAGAGGCTTGGAAGTGGAGTTTCAGATGAATATCTGAAGCCTAGTCGAATACCATAGCTGAACCTTTTGAGTTTAATGTGTTTCTTACCTTCCTTCCCCTCTACCCTATTTCCTTCCTCCAAAAACTCAAGACACTTTTTTATTTCCCAACACAATCTGTCCCTTTCCATAACTCCAATTACCTCTATTCCTGGCCTCAATATTCTAGGTCTCAAGGACATCCTGTCCCTTCTTATCTGATCCATTGCCATTGCTGAAACTCTAAAGCCATTGTACAGCTCAGATGCCTCCTGTTATACAGTATATACAAGGTCTATCTGCTGCACCCGTTGATATCTCTGAGCCAATATAAACTCATATCTGTCCTGAAAGATATTGAACTTCCATCTTTGTTTCAAAAGTATTCGGTCTTGATGAGTAATTTCAGTTTCTTCTCAGCATTCCCTCACCATCTCTCTCTCTCTCTCACACCACACACAGTTATAATTTAGCACTCAGATTTCAACTTTATAAACAGAAGATGACGGGGAAAGCTACCGTTTCAATGTTTCAGATTTTTCATTCTAACTGGATGCACCGCATCTGCCCTGACACAGCATTCATCCCAACCCTAATCTTAGCAGGGTTACAGTATATTAAGAGAGCCTCACCTCAGTTCCAGGGAGCATGACAGAGTCTAATTACAGAATAGATCAGTACAGCATTTTGATAAGTATAACTTAGTAGCATCAAGACGGTATTATTTCTATAAATAAAAGCAGACGCTAATCTGGAGTTCTTTTAAAGAGTCATCATGTATGATGTGCATCAGGATAGAAGAGTATTCTGGAGGTCAGTGTAAGGGTCAGTAACATATTGTATATTTACTGCAATTAACAATGATTTGGAGGAGGAAATGGACTGCCAAGTGATCAAGATAATTATTAACGAAAATTAGAGAGAACTTTGAGAAATTGTAGATGGTTTGAAACATATGCCAGGTTCTGGGCAGCAGAATAGCAGATGAAAATGTGCTTGGCTAAATCCAAAGCAATGGATTAATTTAAACTTCCATTATTGTTTAGTACAGAATGCTACAGAGGAAAGAGACATACACTATCTTGTCTCACAGAGACTTGATTTTTACATTGAGAACAAAACAAACAAAAAATCAGATTGAAAGTATCCATTTGCTCCATTTATGGAGAAACATAAAACAGAAAGCAAGGCTGCAGGTCAGTCACACATTTTCTACAGCTAGCTGCACTACAGGACATTCTTCCCCAGTGGCTGCTGGGTCACCAAGATCATGCATTATGGCTGCACATCCAGGCAAAAACCACAGGTGGTAAACATTAAACATGACAAAATATAGAAGCACAGTTTCAGGCAGGCAAGTGTGGAAGTTGGGAGTGGAAGTGGAAGTTTTTGAAAATGTGGCCCTCGAGGAAAACAGATGGAGAATCCATTTACCCCACAACTTTACTTTTTTAAAGGAGTCTGACTAGACAGCAATCTGTCTAACTTTGCTCCTTTGTTTCCTTCAGCATTCTAGTCAGAAGAGTTTCTTTCTTTGTCCTCTCTAGAACTTTTTTCTTCTTCTTTTAAATACAAACCTGTAGAGTGCTGAAGTGCTGCATTTTTAAACAAGACACTAGTTCATACCATGAATGTTTTTAAATCTGATCAGCCAGCTGTTTCTCAATACATTAAGCAAAGCAAGCAAAATTAGGCTGTTTTATGTCAGGTACTTAGCACAAATCCCTTAATAATGTGTTTGAGTGCAGAAACCATTAATAAATGCATAATTCCCTAAGACAGGCTTGATTAATTAAGTCATATGTGTATCCTTCTAATTAAAAAAGAACATTAGGCAAATGAGTGGAATTTCTGTGTACAAAACTCAAAGGCATCTTTTTCCTTTGTTTTAAGAATGAAAGAAAAGTAGCTAGTTATTGTAACTGCCAAAGAGCAGTTATAGCGCTGACACAAAACCCCAACACTCTGTGACTTATTAAAAACAATTCAGTATTTGTTTGCCAGTTTGTAGCCTGGTTCTTAATCAGGTGGCTACTTGATTAATTCAGACAGTTAGGATTTGAAGGTGCAGCTGGTGCTGATATGTAAACAAACAGACAGGAGAAATGAGACCAATGCATCAACAAGCAGATGGTCTAAAACTAAGGACTTTAAAAGAAAGTCTTTGAACCTTTTTTCCCCAGTTTCCTGGTCTTATTAAGATAATGGCATAGTTTGATGATCAACACCAAACTGTATTCACTTGTTTGCCTTGCAGTTGGCAATAAGTTAGGTATATGGGATCGTCTATAGCAAAGACAGAACACCAGAACAATGATTCATTATTTGTGTGCGCACATCCATCCGCTTTCCATAAATAATACTTTTCTCAGTGTTACTCTTCAAAGTAGGCAAAAATGGATGGAACGAAACTAAGGTGCAGCAATTTTTGACAGCAAAATGAAAACTATTTAAATACACTGGCCCTTTCAGACCCAATATTAAATAAATATCTTCCTTCTTCTGGAAGAGGGGTCTCTAAAGTCCAATGTCTTACATTTACATTAATACTATTTCCCAATAAAATATTGTAATGAGGTGGCTGGACTATGTGTGTACCAGTGACTTCTACTAGATGGATTTAAACCTGCTAAACTGTGTGTCATAGTCCCAATACTGCTTGTAAAGATTCTCCTTTATCATAAGCAGTAGAGGCCTGTGCTTTTTGAGAAGAAGCATCTGCGTTTTACCCCTCCATAGCGGCCATTGTGTGCATCATGCAAGAGCTGTAATCTCCTACTGAACACAGATTTGTTACAGTGTAGTATTCTGTCTCATGGGCAAATCAGTGGGGAAAACCCTTTGCGGGTGGAACAGGGGTCTGGTTTTAGTTTTTTATATTTAAAGATGTGTCTGATTGTGCGTATACGATGTTCATGAAAGATCACTGCAGTCCATGAAATTACACTGACAGTCAAGTGAGATCAGAATCAGACTCTGTATAAGTGGCATAGTATAGGCTAGCATTGCGAAAGCTGTCATTCTGCCAAAGCAGAGGATTACTCTATTTTCTCTAGTCCATGTCTGGGGCTCCTGACTACCACTGCTTCGTCCCCTCCTTCAAAACTCTCCCCTTTCCACAGTCTCACTCTCCTGCACCAAAAATGTGAATAAATGAGAGCTATTTTAAAAGGAACTACCAATATTTTGTGTTTCCCTGCCTCCCTTTTGCCTGATATCCTTTCTCTCTGCAGCAAGCTCCATAAGAGTGGACCTTTGCTTTTTCTCTCTGTATAGCACTGGAGAAATAAATACATTTATACACTAATAAATATATTTAAAGATTGTGAGGCACTCAGATACTATGATAATAGAGGCCTTTCATGTACATAGACTAGTAGAATTGTGGGACCTCAAGAGGTTATCTAGTCCAGTCCCCTGCACTCATGGCAGGACTAAGTGTTATCTAGACCATCCCTGACAGGTGTTTGTCCAACCTGCTCTTAAAAATCTCCAGTGATGGCGATTCCACAACCTCCCTGGGCAATTTATTCCAGTGCTTAACCACCCTGATACATAGTAGAAGGATAGAAAGATGGTGGGAATCCCCTGCAGCTTTAAACTTTACTCTCAGATAATACCTCCATGCCCACCTTCACAAGGCCCAAACAGTAAATGGCATGGAAAGACCAAGTATTACTAATTACCTTGCACCTCTGTCTCATGGCCCGCCATTGCTTGAACCACCCACCCAAAAGAGTCGATTAAAATACATCAAAGGTGTGACAAACCCACAAAGCAAACAAGCTGCAGGGATGAGGCAGCAATGTCATTCTTAACCTGTGAAGTTATGTGGAGATATGGCAGCAAAGGAGTGCAGATGTTTGCCACGAAAACCACGTATCTCAGGATCATCATCATTTCCACATGTGATCGTGCAAAGTTAAACTGACCTGCAATAACTTTCTGAACGCAGGCAGCGTCATTAGATCCTCGCATTCACCTTACAAAATTCCCTACAACAGACTAAACAGATGCTGCTGCATTTCGTTGCACTCATGTTTACATCACAGCATGATGGCAGTGTGTTGTAATATCCTGGAACATTAAAGTTATAACATGCACATTTTTTCTTCTTAAAAGACAGTGAAATTACACAGAGCTAAACTGTGGCTAATAAGGCAAAGCTCTGGCTAAGGGAGGCAGCATGATGAAGCACCACCGCAGTAGTGTATTTAAAGGTGGCATAATGCCACCTGGAGCACAGTCTCTGCTACAAGGGCTGTCACAGCAGTAATACTCACCTCCCCTGGGATGTTGTGAGCATTATTTAACATTTGTAAACACTTTGATGACAAATATTATATTGGTGATAACCACTGGAACCATTTACTGAGCATCATAGTGGATTATCCATCACTGGCAATTTTTAAATCAAGATTGATTGATTTAGAAAAGAACATCCAAAGATGTGCTCTAGGTACTATTTTTGCTTATGAGCTATGTTATACAGGAGGTCAAACTACATGATCACAGTGGTCTATTCTGGCCTGGGAATCTATATTGTTGCTAAGTATCAATATTGTGGCATTAGATAATGACAAAATTTTAGCCTCAGAAGTTGTTTGCTTACTAGTTTGAATCAGACTGATATAATTTGGGGTTTAGCACATGTGTTTGGTGCCTGATTTGCGTGTGTGTGTGAAGAAAGTGGCATCCTTTTTGTGTTTTCAGTGTGAGCATGCAGTGATGTACATGACTGCAGCTGTAAATCAGAACTTGGCTGCCTAGATGAACTAGAGTGAAATTAAAAAAATAGGCAGAGGTGCAAAAGTGCATCTGTAGTTGCTTTCATCAGCAAAATTATGGGTGTAAAAGCAGGCTCGGGTAAGGCTGGTAGGAAAGTCAGGTCCTTTATGTATAATCATCAGCATCATACTTGCTAATACAAGCTCTAGGAGAAGAGCCAACATGTAAATAAATCTTCATATACAGCCAGAGACAAATAGCCATAACAGCATAATTAACACTCCCTCTTCTGTGAAGTCTATAAACTAAGAATTAGAAGCTTCAATAATGGGGGTAGGGAAATAGCACATATTGTACCAAAATATCTCATCTCATCTCAATCTCTGGCTAGCCTAGAGAAAGGAAACAATAATGAATTTCATCCAAGTGGTAGATATAAACAGAAGTCTTATCTAATGACAAGGCTAATAACAAACCCAAGGTGTGGGTGGAATGAACCAACACAGATAATCAAGTACATAGACATGTTCAGAGCACATTCAATTAAAATAAAAAAATAAAAATAAAAAAAAAAACCACCAACCACACCACACTGAAAAATAGAGTTGTCTGATTGCATTGATAGAATATTTGAGGTTTCCTCAAAACTTCGTCCTCCTCAGCTTTTCTATTCTCAGGCTCAGAAATGGGATTAAAAGGGGATATACAAATTTTCACTTCAAAATAATCCTGAAATGCATATTTCTGGGTCTTCCAAATTAAGTATAGTTTAGCAAGAAACAGTAGTGCATAGGCCAGCCCTGAAGTCAGCTTTCAAATATAATGGGCTTGATTCACTGCCAACTGCACTGCCAACCAAGGGGGGCTGTGAGAATGTGCCCTTATGGCAGAAAGACAGCCTCTAGAGGGTGTTAGCCAGCAGATGGGGAGCTGCTTTAAGTTGGATTCTGGTTCAGCATGCTCCAGTCTAAGAATGTGTGTGGGCGGAGGGTGTTAAAAAGAGAGAAGGCTTGGGTGTCCAAGTGAGAGTCGGTGATATTGTATGGCAGGAGAAGTGGGAGTTGTGTATGCTGGGGTTAGTAATAAAGAGGATCCAATAGATTTTTGCCTGTGCTGTTAAATTTTCTTTGCAATTTGCACAGTTAATAGGAGAGAGAAACTGATTGATGAAGTGACAACTATCATCAGCAGTGTTATATCTATTGAAAGATTGAGATATTGACACAGAGATTTTAAAAGCCTTCATTGGAAGTATGAGACACTCCCTGAACATCCGGATTATTTCACTTGTCCTTTTGATAATATACCTGACAAGCCATAAACTGATGTCATTACTGTTTATCTCCTGTTTTGTGCTGGCTCTGAACAAAAGCTGTGCATACTGGAATTCCTCACTATTTTATTTTTTAGAAGCTACTTTTCCAGATGGAATAATATGGGCTATATTTCCCCTTCCCAAAATCTCCATAGGCTCTTAGCCTTGTTGTTAAGTTCCTGCCAAGTTCAAGTTTTTAAAAATGGAAGCTATTTTGAGCAAGTATAGGCAGGCTTATGGGACAAGGCATTTCCCACGAGGCATCAGAATTTTTAGCCTCTGCCCTCCTTTAAGTGGTAGAAGATTAAGCAGAGAATCCAGTGAAATATGAATGGGAGTCCTAGGCTGGCTGGGCGTCCCAGGCCTAACAGAACTTAGATATACACATCCATTGAGGTGTAAGTCCCACCACCGGAGAAGAATGAGCTCAGGATTTGAACATGTGCAAGCTCTGTTTATCCTCTGTAGCCTTTTGGTTTTGAATTTAGCTTAGTACTATATTATGATTGATGTGGTGTTTCATTCACACAAAGAGTGAAGCTGAACGCAGGTTAAACGGAACAAGTGAAATTTTAGTAAATCCTGTGGACTGCTCTGTCCACGTGTCTGAGTTGTTTCAAGGTTAGCTCTCTACATTCCCTGTTCCATGGGTGTCCCCTCAGTAACAGTCCAGGGAGCATGGGCCCTCTGACTTCATTTCAACTGATCATAGTACTACCCTTATGTCCCTGTGTCCCAGAGTGGTGATACAGCATTACTCACCCCCCATTGCTTAGACTATACTTAGAGCTCCCTCCTTCCTTTGCCTGTAGATTTTTGCCTCCCCAGTCCTATGCTGGAAAACCCTGGCACCAACAACAGTAATACATTATAACTGGTCCTTAGTTTGGACTCTACATGCCAACTTTCAGCTCAAAATGAAATCTGATTTACAAGACTCTAAAAATAGGGTTCTCTAATTGACAGGGGAAATGGCACCACTATGATTTAATGAGGATTTACTAAGCCTAGCCTATCATTTTTAATAGGGTAAAAGGTTTTAAAACATATTTGTTTAAAAATGATTTATTTAGACCACCGCTGAAGCCTGTAAGATTGAAGACGGCTTTCAACTTGTTATTCAGCCTGAGGTCTCTTGAAAGAGGTAGTGATAAATTTCTGACATATGTCCTACAAGTACAAGCTAACTTCTCTACCGGGGAAGTATTTGATCGCTATTGAAATGTGATTGGTTCTTATCAGCCCAGACTTCCCTGTAATTTCACAGTTGCCTGTGAAGGCTTATCAGGTAACTCCTCACTTAAACTTCAGCAAGTTCTTGAAGGCAAAACCATATGGGATAAAATTCCCGGGCCTTCCTATGTAAAGTAATTCCTTACTTGAAAATCCTCCTAATTTATGACCCTGTGCTAATGTCTCAGGCTCTTTGAAGAACTATTACATAAATCTTTTTTAACTGCATTATCATCTCTTGCACACAAACCATAATTTATCCTAAGGACTTCAAAGGTCATCCGTTATCTTGGCTGCAGCTCCAGCCTGATGTGGCAATCTATTAAAAACAGAAACACTTTTGCCCAACAAAGTTTTGCACTTAACAGTTTCAGTCATCTGGTAATTTAAAGAGCTCACTTTCAAACTCATAGTTCTCATATTTTTATCATCTTAAAAAGCTTCTGTTCTACTTCTGCAGTCTATTAAGCCATCAGTAATCTTCCTCATGGCCTTTATTTTCTATGTACTATACAATATTCCATTTATGATACATGTATGTATACTTTGACGTCACCAAGTTTTATTCTTAGGTATCATTTTCAAACACATAAACCCATCCGCCTGGGGCATGCATCAGTCAAGCGGCTTTTTCTTTGCAAATATGTCTGGAAGAAAGACAGCCTTTTCCAAATATTTCAGTCAAGATCTCTCTGGAGTTCAGTTGAGATCTGCTTGATTCACAACTGTTTATACCTCTGGTTTGAATTTCCTCTTTATATCAAAAAGGATAAACCTTCTGTAAAAATATTTTGAATGTTTCTCTTGCAAAGTCCAAATTATACCTCCAGAGGAACTGAAACAATATACAACCAAAAGAGAAAACAAATAAAGGCTTGAAAGCAAGTCAAACAGAGGGATTTACCAAATGAAAAAGAAGGTTGTAATGGCTGAACTCCCTTTATCAGTATCCTAACAAATAACACCTCCTGTGCTTTAAATATTTAATGTGAAATCCGAGGATTTATATAGCTTACAAAATGCCAGGGGCTTATTATCTTTACAGTCTGCATGACAGGAATATTCATATCATTTGATTTCACTGTCTATGACAACAGGAATTCCTCCAGGTGCTAATGGTAGATAACTTGCGTGCTGCTTCAATAATCTACTAATGATAGAATCCCTCAGGTAGAACAATGTCATTAATCTGATTAAATTATTTATATTGCTGGAAAGCTAAATCTTATTAGGTTCTTGGTATTTTATTTTGTATGTTGTGCAGCTCTGTGTATGGTGGATGGCGTGTAGTAGCAGTACTGTACCTTTAACCGCCATTACCAAAACTGGCAAAGAAAGGATATAGGTTAGGATGAAGCAATGTACCACTCAAATACTGATACCGGCATTTGCAATTTCTACTGACTGCTTTTGCTTGTATATGGTGTCCATTAGTAGCTTGCCAAGGCCTCTGAGAACTATCATGCTTGAGCGCCTATTGCTATGTTATGTCAGCAAGGTCAGGCATCTGATAAGATTTTAGGTTTATCAGAACAATTTATTGTTAGATCTATGAATGCATTCTGTTACCACATACACTGCTGTAACTGTGTTAATGTCAGTGGAGTTATCAGATACTTACACTAGTGAACAAGAGTGCATGATCAGACGCCTAATCTCTAAATTAAACTGTATGGGGTCCTTTGTACCAAATACCGCAAGAAAAATATGCTTTGTCTCTTCATATGGAACACCAAATATCATCACTAAACCTAAATTTTCAAACAGGAGACAGTGAAGAAGAATACTATTTACCCCCCACCTGTTTGTAAGTTTGGGTCTGGTAGTTGTGGTACTGGAAAACAGCTTGCCATTTGCCTTAGATAGCAAAATAAAAATGGCAGTTACTTTAAACACTGCAAATACTAAGATGAGCTATTTTCTGTAATAAGTACAATGAAGATAATGAGGTTATATATCCATCAATTTTCGATAATATTGGTATGGTTCAGTACCACCACCGATATACCACTGTTGGTTGGTATATTTTAAGATCAGTCAGCTCTTAGGGGCAGTAACTATGTCTTCCTGAGTTTAGAAATAGCACAGTTGTGACCGGAGCCTCTGGGTGTTCCTGTAATAGAAGGCAACCACCACCAAAAGTGCAATTTTAATTTAGGACTAATTAACATTATAGCATAAGTTCCTCTCCAATCTGTCAGCATTCAAGATTCCGTAATATTCATGGGACTTCTCAGATGCTTAGAGTTAAGCATGTGCTTAAGTGTTTGTAGTGTCACTCCAAGCAGCTCTTGGATGGCTAGGAGGGTGCGGGGGGATGACTGGCAGGAGACTGACTTTTCTCACTTAAAAATTATTTTTCTTTTAAATTATCTTATTAAATTATCTTTTAAAAACAAAGGACATTAAAAGTGAAAATAAATGAAAATATATTTTAAAGTACAACTTTTTCCTGTTTTGCATGGGTCAGACTGGATGACCTAATGGTCAGTTCTGGCATTAAAATCTGTTAACTTTAAGGTAAGAAATTTAGACACAAGAAAATGAACATTTGGTTCCATAGTGGCCATAACTTGCACACCACACATATAGGCATATATTTAACTCGTCTAAATACATCAAAATATTATCTATTTGGGAGAGTAAAACTTTTTCTCCTCATGCCCAGCCAAGTGTCAAAGCCCAGCTGTCCAACTCATTGCTGGGTATAGATCACTAGTAAGGGATACCTCGAAAGGGAGAGAGGCAGCATTTTTAGTTGAGTGATGTAATTTGTCACAAAAATCAACTTCCTGTAACTTGAGTTTCATGATTCATCTTTGCTCCTGGCAATAATAAAAGAAAGACAAAACCAGATTTGCGTAGGACAGAGGTGAAGTGGCATCTAAAATGTGGGATGTTCCTCCTAATGAGAGAAAGGTTTCTCTTTCAGAAACAGCTCCTGCAGTGAGTCTTGGTGGAAAGCAGCATAATTTAGCTTGAGAAAGTGTGCTATGATTTATCTGCTAGTTGGCAAAGCTCCAACTGAATACGACAGAGATACACCATCAGAAAATGTGTCCCTCCATCTACCAAAACAGTTTTTGATGTGCTTCTTGAGAATGAGTTGTCTGGGAAAGCTGTGATAGAAAGAAGTATAACTGGGCTCAGAAAAGAACTAGAGAAGTTCATGGCGGATAGGTCCATCAATGGCTATTTGCCAAGATAGACAGGGACACAATGCTATGCTTGGGATAACCCTAAATGTCTGATTACGAGAAGCTGGGAGAGGAAGACGGGGTGGATCACTCCATTATTGCCCTGTTCTGTACACTTCCCCTGAAGCTCTGGCACAGCCACTGTCAGAGACAGGATACTGGGCTAGATGGACAATGGTCTGACCCAGTATGGCAGCACTTATGTTCTTACAGACTCAACTTCCACTGCCACCAGCATTCTGTGTTTCCAGACTATGACTGGTATGAAGTAACCATCAAGCCAGAAACATCCTTCTGTTGAATTGTTAGCTATCTTTGCTTGCAATAGGTGGTAGAAATACATCTGTGTTTTTTTCTGGACCATGTGAGAGCTAGGTTTTTCATGGGGAGGGAGTGATTAATAATTCTTTAGCTGTGGAAATAGAGAACATGTGGAATTCTGCATTTTTTTAAGCGAATCAGAGAGCCATGCACTATTTGTTATTATTCAAAACAATAACCTCAGGTATAAAACAATTCACATTTCAGGCACTGATAAATCGCAAAAATAAATAAATATTCATAATCAATCAATCAACTCCTTGAAATTGGAATAGGCTCTAGCAGCAATGTTTCCTCCAGCAAGCTAGTATTTGATGCCATTTATGAGATTTAACAAATATCTGCAAATAAAAATGTACTTATTAGGAGAAAAGCACACAGTCAGACATCTACTGCATTCTTTCATCTGCTCTTCCACACAGGGGAGGGCGGGGAAAAAGAAAAAAAAAGATATATCTGTCACTCAGACTTACATCTTTTATCCAGAAAGGTATGTTGTTCCTCAGTATATTGGACTGTTTCTTCAGATCAGACGGGTATTTGATCTAGTGATTGCGACAACCCTGATAAGACTCAGAAAGTTGTTCCAATAGCCATGGCCTGTTTCCTAAGAATGTACCAGACTATAAACCTAGACAGAGTTTTATTATACAAAGTTAAATTATTGTGATGCATTAAACTGCATCAATAAATTGTGATTATACATCAACAACGGTGTATCTTAGATATTTCTAACATGCCCGTCATCAAGGAGTGCCTCTCTAGGCACCATTACTAATCATCTATACACACCATTTGAACTAAGGGCTTAAGCGTCAAAACATAGTTAGCCTAATAAATAGTTTAAACATTAAAATAATGTTACTAACAGTTCAGCTAATGCAAAATTATGTTCAAGTGTCCCTCATAGACAATGTCCTGCCGGCATCCCCCTTCTTTTATACCAAGGAAATTCCAGCTTGAATGCCACAGCTAATTGTAACTACAGCACCATCACATGGGGATTTCCCACATCTAGAGTGGGAGAATCAGATACTTTGAGTCTAGTGCTTGGAAGAGTCTGAGTCTACACTGCAAAAAAAGAACCATGGCAGAGAGCCTTAGAGCCTGTGTCAAGTGACTTGGTCTCGCAGGGCTTGTGCTATGGGGCTAAAAACAGCAGTGTAGATGCTTGGGCTTTGCCTGGAGTCCAGCCAGCTCTGAAACTGTAGGGGGGGCGGGTTGCATCTCAGAACCTGGACTCTAGCCCAAATCTGAATGTCTACACTGCTATTTTTAGCCCCATAGCATGAGCCCAAGTCAGTTGACCCAGGCTCTGAGCCGCGTGACTGCACGTCTTTTCTTTTTTTTTTTTAAATAAACAGTGTAGGTACACCCATAGTGCATAGCACTTTGGACCAAGTTATATAGAATAATCACTGTGTAAACCCATCATGAATAGAGCTACATGCTTATTCTTTTAACGGAACACTTTCAGATATTTAGTTTCCACATGCCATACCACAACGCTGAAGAGATACCTGAATACTAATCAAGGAAGCATTTTCCCCTTGACCATACAGAAGCTCTCAGAACATCCTTTAATACTTATGTGAAATTCATAGGCAATTCTGATAAAACTCAGGTAGAAATTAATGCAAAATAAGTGGTCCTGCGTCATTGGTGTGCACATGCAGCACTCCCCAGACTCACTGGTTTACTAACCATCTGCATTAATTTCTAATAGTTCAGCCAACCTGTGATAGTAGGTAAAGCTGAGGCATGCAATGAGAGCACTAATTTTCTAATGTTAAAATTCCCCAAGAGTATGTTATTGGCACTTCACTGTACTGTAGATAGTTCTAATCCTGTTTAGAATTTGCATTTCAGGAACAAATATAGGCCTGGTCTATTCCAGAAAAATGTGACAAGCTAGCTATCATGTGGTCCTTCTGGTGTGCCTGTAACACTCCTAGCATTCACACACAGGATTGTTCCCAGTGGTGCACCGGCATTCACACTGCCATTTGAATTAGACTTCCTATGAAGAACACTAACCACTGTGTGGTCCTCCAGTCATCACTGGTACAGTGCCAGAAAAGATGTTGATAACAAATAGTCCTCATGACCATCTCACGATGTACGATCACTACTTAAGTGGATCACTGGATTTACTTTGTTACCTGTTTAGCTGGAAGCCAGTTAACTGAACAAGTACCGGCTGCACACAGTGGAGCTCAGGCTATTTCCCCAGTGATTGACTTCAACAACTTCTTCTTCTCCATTCTGCTTCTATTCATAACATGTCCAAGAGAAGGCCTTCCTATGAGCAAGTTGCCACATGGCCAAAAGCTAACGTGCAGCCACTGGTGGCCATCTGCGGAGATGAGGTGATCCAGGGCTGGCTGCACTCAGTCATAAAAAGGTCTCTGATGTTAGACCATATGTCTGAGGTGAGCTGTGATGCATGTTAAACATCCTGCAAAATAAATAACCCTCAAAAGACATGTGGGGAGATAATGTTTGTCTTTTTGTGTATTTACATAGGTATGAGTAAGGTCGACAACATAACCAATAATCCCTGTCTATGCTGTATTCTGATCATTCAGAGGTCAAAAGAACATCCTATCGTTTAAATGAATTGTAAACATGGGATATCTCTGCATTCATCTTTCTCTGAAATGTATAGCAAATAATCAGTGAATGGTGGAGGAACAAGCAAATTGCCTTATGTTAAATCTATGGCTAAGAACCAGTGATGGACCTCCTTCAAAGTCATGCTAATTACCTTTTGAACTCCCAACTTGTCAAAAGACATGAAATTGTATAAAAGATCCTTGGGTCCTGATTCTGTCATCTCAGATCTGCTTAGGCTTCATCAGGGGAAGTTTGAGTAGAAACACTGAGGCCCCAGTTATGCTGGTACGTCCTGAATATGATATTTAGACATTGGACTATAACCTATGAACTATTTCTGAAATAACTCTTTGTAACTACAAAGCTCACCATCTATGCTATGAATCTGCACCTCAATGAATTGAATGTATTTATACTGATCTTTTAAACCATACTCTCTTTTGTTTTTTAATAAAGTTTAGTTTAGTTAATAAGAATGGGCTGTAGTGTGTATTTGGGTAAGATCTGAAACATTCATTAACCTGGGAAGTAATGTGTCCGATCCTTTGGGATTGGTATAACCTTTTCTTTTATATGATAAGATTTACAGAATTTATCATCATATTTGACGTGGTTACCTTGATCTAGCCTCAGGCCTCCATCCCTTTAAGGGAACTGTGTTGTTTGGACTTCTGAGTAACCAGTAAGGTAATAAAGAAGATGTTTTATGCTGGCTTGGTAAATCTAAGTATTGGAATATCCACCAGCTTTATGGGGATTGTCTGCCCCATTCTTTGCAGTTCACCCTAATTGAGTGACCGCAGCTGGCTCCCCACTAGGATCCCGGTCATAGGGGCATTACTTAGACCAGCACACAGTGCCAAATAAATAAAATTAAAAGATCAAGATACTTAAAAGCCATTATAACAAAGTCTAAAATAATAATAGTAGGTCCAGTTTAGGGAGAAACGTGTGTACATTCAATGATAATATAGACTGATTCACTGGAACTCACCCCTCCATGCAGCCTGAGGTACTACTGGATAGCTTTGCGGTACCCAGCAGTACAGCAGTGAGGGACAAGGAGGATATATTGGCTTCTATGATCTGGACAGGGAGCTAAAGTAAAAGATATCTGAGGTGTTGCTGTGATGCAGGATCTTTTGGCAAAGACTCAAGATACAGAAAAGGAAGAAGAAAATGTGTGCATGTGTATATTAATATACACTACAAACGTCACATAAAATTTCTCCTCTCTAGTAATTTTTGGTCCCAGAACACTTATTTTCTTACCCATAATTTATTCATCCTAAGATGCTGCTTTGTGTGTCTATTTCAGGATCATCGTTTAACTCTTACAATATCTGATCATTTTATAAAATGTAAATAAATGTATTGCAACAACTGCCCTGTGAATTATATAAGGGGTATCATTCCCATTTTATGGACTGCAAACCTGGAGCATCAAGAGATTGAGTTACTTGCTCAAGGTTACACAGGGAGTCTGCTGCAGAGTCAGTAACTCAACCCAGAAGTCATGAGTCCCAAGGCCTGAAACTCAAGGCCATCTCTCCCCAGATACTAAGTTGCCTCCCTGATGTTACACAAGAGTGAGTCCAGGATGAACATGTTACACTGCTTCGCTCCATCCTTAATTGTTCCCAGATCTGTACACTCCAGAAACAAGATGAAGGAAATATTCTAAAAGACAAGTTTTTCCTGAAGTCTAACAAAACACTGCAGCTAATTACGTAGTAAAAATTCCAGGGATTGTCCAAACAAGATACGTATTGTATACTTTGAAACAGAAGGGAAAATATTTTGTATATAAAGAAAGAATACTTCACAAACAACAGCAACTAGAGGGCAACAGTAGTGACATTTATTTAAAAGCTGTTTTATGAGAAGTCTTACCAACATCCTCTTAGAGAGGCTTATATCACTCTGGAGACATCCCCTGAATATCTTTTCAGTCACTTTGGGGAATTTTCAACACTCCTCCTTTAATCTTTCAGGTCGTCTCAAGAACAGTTTTAACTGCAGATTCCAACCTCTTACTCTATTCGAGGTGCCCCAACTTCTCCTTACTCATTTATTCCATGAGACAGTAAGTCAAAGTAAATAAACATCTTTTCAGTAGGACTTCCAAAAGCAATGTAGCAAAACACACCTTCTTGGCATGGTTTCCCATCAGAGCAACCAAAACAATCGTGGTTGCCAAACAGGACCTGAACCTGGGAGCAGTTTATTTTTATATACAATTCACATTTGGGGTAGTTACAGAGATGATGTATGGATCAATTTCCAGATGTACAGCATCTGACTATGCACTATTTTCTAGATCTTCCCTTCCATACCCCACAATTATGACCCATACAAGTGGGAAAGAATTACACATTGATGTAATACACAGGCAGCATCACACTGATTATAATAAAAAGTAGAATATGTCCCATTTCAAAAATTCTTTATGTTGTGTCCAGTTGAGTTTCTAAGTTTATTTGGGCTAATCCATTTTAAAACTGATTCTTACAGACCCCAAACTTTTCATTCTGAAGATTTGTTCAGGGCAACTGATATTTCAGAAATGTTAAAATTTAGGTCATCTCCACCATTCAGTGCCACAACAGCTCAAGGAAGAAAAAAAAATTCTCAATCAATGACTCAAATTTTTGATGTCAAGGAATTTTGTCTGTAAAATCATTTTTAAACTAATTTTTCATATGAAAAAGGAGGACTGGTTCCTATTTCTGATTTTTATCATGGGAAAATTCAAGGCATTTCCTGTCAACATTTTGCAATGTTGAAATGAAATGTTTCATTTTGAATTGACAACGTTAATGTTTTTCGTTTTGTTACTGCCAAGTCACAAGTTTTTCAGAACTTTTCATTCTATGTACATTTTTTATGTTTTCATCCCTGCAGCAGGGACTTACCTGGTCTAGATTCAGTTTTTTCACAGTCCCAGAATTCCCCCTCAGAGTTCCCTAGTAACTCCTCCTGTGCTCTAATGTGTCAAATATTAGAGTTCAAAAGAAATTCTCACCTCACCTTCCTAGCTGGTTCACCCCCCTCTTGATCAAGGGTTTTTAGTCCTGTCCCTCCTGAGACTTTCCTCCAGCCAGCTTGTGTCCTTCGAGCCTTCCTAACTGACTCCTGCTCCCTCTGCAGGCTTGCACTCCACAGGCCCTCTTTCCAGGGTGCTAAGGAGAATCTCTGTGTGGAGCCTGCCACACAGCCCTGGTGTTTCTTTAAGCCCCCCACCCCACCTCTCTGAGAGCTCAGGTCACCCTTGTATTCTCCAGCAAGCCTGGCTCTGAGTCACATGCCCCCATCATATTTAGATTGTACAGTCCTCAGAGCGGGGACTGTCTACTACTGACTGTTTGTACAGCACCTAGCTCAATGGCGTCCTGTTCTCAGTTGGGTTTTAGTGACAAAGATGAGTACTAAATAAATACTAAACATGATTCCTGGGCTCCTTTCCTTCACCTGGTGAGGTATGCTACACCTGGCACAGGTGAGGAGGCTGAGACATAACCCCCATCAAAGATATAGCTCACCTTGTGGCATTACCATTTTGGGATGAAAAACAAATGTCATATCAGAATTTGCCTCAGAACAAAATTGTCACTTTCCAGGCAGCTCTGATATGCAAGAAGAGGTTCTGTAGGACATTATGGCTATGATATAGTGAGTCGGGACTGGATGCCCCAAGTGGTCTTTCTTGGCTCTACTCTGATATAGCCACACCAGAAGCTTCCCTCTATCCTTACAGGAAAGAGCCCTTTCTTTCTGCCTTCTGTTTGGCATTGTGACTATTCCATGTTATAAGCTGTGAACTCTTTACAGAGTGCTAGAGAGAAACTAGGCTCTGGAGCTACAGAAGGGTAATCTACTCATTTGTTTTGCCACATCTGTGGGCTGCCCTTTGCCAGTTCTGCAATCCCACAATAACGTCATATCAAAACACCTTCTGTATTTCTTGACAATGGTCTGCATGCTGCGGACTTTCGCCTTTCCCAGAAATACTGACAAGTTATTTGTTTGGACAATAAGCCTATAAGGCCTTGTCTGCTTCATTGCAAGGCTGACATTTTTTACTTGCTTGCAATTTGACATTTGACATTTCAGTGTTCTGCCCTCATCCACAAAGATGACCCCCTACTGATAAGACAGTTCAGGAAGGTGCGGTTCTCTGTTGATCAGGATTTACAATATCAGCATATATTATTGGCCACTCTCAGTAGACTGATATCTTGATAGTCACCTTGCACTTTATGCACCTCAGAAAAATTTGAAACTCACCATTAGTTTAAGCAAGAAAATGGGCTTACCTTGAATTCACCAGTTAAGCAGCCTATTCCTTCATAAAGCTTTGGGCAAATCACCATTTTTCTCATTCTTCTGTGTAATGTTTTATGCTTCTGTAACTGATGTTGATATTTTCTTGTCTTGCAATACAAAGCTTTTTCAGGGGAATACCAGGGAGATGTAAAATTCAGTTCCTGAAAGCCTAATTCTAAGTGCTTTGGCTTTTAAATTGTCTCATGTCCTTGGGGAGAGCAGTGAAATCTTGCAACTGCAGTTTTATTTCCTTTTAACAATGAGAATTATTTGCTTTGTTTTTTCTACTTTTACTATTTGCTTTCTTCTTGTAATACAATTGTTCGTCTTTTAGTCTTAGATCTTTAATGTAACACTTCAATTTGTTATTGCCTGGAAAAACTAAAGTGCTGTAACTGTAAACCTCAGATGTCCTTAGAAAATTCAAAGTGCTTGAATTAAGCTGTTCTCAGTTTCAATAATGTGGGTGTTTGGAATTAGCACTTGTCACATTTATCTTGTGTTACAGCAGTTACAAATGTATCGCTGCAATAATGACAGTTTAACAGGCTACCAAGGGAGGCTGGGGATAGAATAATAATACCTACCTCATATATTATGCTTTTTAATCCATCAACCTCAAAATGCTATACAAAAGGAAGGTAAGTATCATTATCCCCATTTTACAGATGGTGCCACTGAGGCACAGTGATGAAGTGACTTGCTCAAGGTCACACAGCAGGCCAGTGGCAAAGCCAGGAATAGAACATAGAACTCCTGAATCCCAATCTATCCTCTATCCACAGGGCCAAATTACCTCTAAGTTAGATATTTGTAAAGTCTATCAGGGAAAGTTGCAGAATGGTTTTTCACATAGTATGTAATTGACTGTGGAACTCATTGCCACAAGACATCTTTGAGGCCAAAAATTTAGCAAGACTGAAAAAGGGACTATACACTGACTTAGATAAGAATATCCAGTTATAATAGTTAACAGTAACATACTTTGAAAGTGATATTAAATCATATGCTTATGGCAAAACCCAATCTCTAACTACTAGTAATTAGGAGGCTTTTACACACCTCCTCTGAAGCATCTGGTTCTGGCCATTGTCAGAGACAGGATATTGGATTAGATGGACCCCAGATCTGATCAGTTATGACAATGCCCACGAATAAATAAAACAGTCCTCCCATGATGCAGGAGGACTGACTAGGTAACCCAATAGATGTCACTTCCCACCAAAATGATTCAGTGAAATTATAAATCCAAGAGAAAAAAAATTGTATTAAGACAGAGTTAGAGTTAAGAGTGTGTGTCAGTAATTTAAGGGTAAAACACAACATATTACAAAGATGATGCAATTACCCCAAACAAACCTCTAACCCAGAAAATTCAAAGTTAAGGTTACTCTTAAAAATCCAAACACATTAAAGCATGGAAATGCATAGCTAAAACAGCCATACAATAATCATGAATGCATTTTAACCTTCATGGACTCAAATTAAGTTTAGTTTTCCCCTCATGGGGACACAACAGGTTAAGGCTATCTGGGGGCCGTAACTGTGCATTTTCATATCTTCAGTTTTTGTGAGATTAGCCTTAATTCCCTGGGTTCATAATATTTGGCGGGGGGGGGGGGGGGAGGGAGGAGGAAGAGGAAAAGAGAAGATGTTGTTCTAACTATCCAAAACAAAAACATCCCTGTAAGATTTTTACCTTCAAGTTAGCAACATGTACTCCCATTCATAACTTTAGTTAAATATAGTTTTGGTCTGGGAACATCAAGGAGTTTGAATTCTTGCTGTAAGTGCAAAAATCCAGAACATAACCTTAACTATGGAGCCATGCTTGGCACCTCTGTAACACACCTGAAAATTTTTTTTCATATGTATATATAAATAAAACAGCTTCTGGTTTTTCAGTTGTCTGCTGCCCAAACCAGTTTTTACACTGGTGTAATTACTGGAGCCAAGTGAGGCGAGACTCAAGCCTACAATTAGTTTCATATCAAAACAGCAACAACTCGTTTAGACTTCCGTATACTCCACAAGCAGACTTTTGCAAACAAACTGATTTTAGCCCAGTCCTTCTAGTTTGATGTTATCATCTACCCTATCTTCTTTCATTAGGGTATATTATAGCTTTCTTTTGCAATCATGTGGCCATAACAGAGATAAAAGGAAAGTTAAACAGAGCAAAAAAGAAGACTTATAGCTCCTTTTGACTGAGGATTGCAAGGCTGATTTAAGGAGCAAGTATTACACAGACAGAGCAAATGAGGTAGGGAGGTTGATAACCAAATTTTCAGAAGTGGCCTCTAATTTTTGGCACCTCTGTTTCTGAACACTCAACTAAAGACATCCAGTCCTGAACACCCAAAACTCCAGTTTGAATTCGTGAGAGTAGTGTTTGTTTGGCACCGCTGATAATCAGACTCTAGGGCTCAGATTCTTTGCTGCTGCTAAGGAGACTTTAAACCACCTTTGTCCCCTCCCAATCCTGGATTGCTCCAGGGGTTGGAGCAGCCCCTGGGACAACTTAGACAGCCCTGGAGGGCTGCCTGAGTTAGGGCAATGTCCTTGGACTGCCCTATGGGCCACAGCACTTTCTGAAATCTCCACGGTGCTGTTTAGGTCTTTAAGGGCATATTTATGCCACTCTGGCTCTTTTATCCAGCATAAAGGGCTGGAGTGTGAATGAGGCTCTCACCTTAGATGTCTAAGGTTGAGCATCCAGAAAATGAGGCACAAAATAATTAGAGGCTACTTTTGAAAGTTTGGCCTTATTTGATTTTGCAAGATAACTCACCAAATAAGTGCCAGAGTTGGGAATAGAACTCTCTTTTGGCCAAGAAAAGTTTTCAGGTCTTGGGGAAAAATAAAAGAAACTGGTCTATTTAGATTCTGTAATGCAACCAAGGCACCTCATAGGAGCTGTAATTTGAGAGCCTTTTGCTCCCATTCTCCTCTATAGGCTAGGATTCCTGGTCAAACTACATCTCCCATGCTTCACCATAGCTTCTTCTCTTGGTGTGGAGAGGCAGTGAATCAGGGAAGTCAAATAGCCACAGTGCATCATGGGAGATGAAGTGTGATGGGGACACCCGACCCATGGAGAAGAATAGGAGCTTGAGGCACTCAAATTATCACCCCCATGAGGCACCTCTGTAGCATTTCAGAACCTAAATATTTTGAGGTTTGGAAATTCAGTTTTTCAAAAAAAAAAAAAAAAAAAAAACTCAAAACCAAAAAACCCCACACAAAAACAGTTTTCCACAGAAAGCAGACTTTTTTGCCAAAAGTTGTTTGGTCAGAAATCCAATTTTACTTCATAACAGTTTCATTAGAAAATTTTCCACCAGCCCTAACCTGGACCAACAGCCATTGTATTACCCACACCATTGCTCTTGAAAGGTGCTAAGGGCTGCAAGCATACAAAAGCAGCAGCTATACAAACCAAATTCCTTGGGTTGTTCATTATAACAACAATTAATAAGTTAACTTATCTGATACTAATGTGAACATAATATGTGCTTCCATGGAAATTTCATTGCAAATGAGCAGGTTACTGGTGTCCTGTAATTTTCACATTGCCAGTGTGATATATATTGCACATTAAAAGAGGCAGAATTATTAATTTTTGCTTGCAAGTCATGTTTTTAATCCTTGGTTTTTTTATATAAAGTACAAGTGCACAAAGGAAATGCAAGCATTCAATAAACTGAACCCACAGTATCCAAGGGTTTATACATTTACCCTTTTAAAAGATTTTTGGCAGTTGGTGCTTAAGATATTTACATGCTTAAATATACATTGGTTAGATTATTCATTTGTGGCTTTCTACAGTACAAATATTTAAACTGCAATTAGATTTGTCAGAGTCTCAGGAAGTGGACAATGGTGTCATCAACTGTGGTTTAAAGAAGGGATAGGAAAAGAAATAAAGAAGCAGAGAAAAAAAGGAAGAGAGCATGATTGTAAAGTGTGGATATTCAAAAGCTTTCAATTGCATACAAGATGGTACCTGCAAATAACCCCCGTTTGAACTCTGCTGAAACACAAGAAGGTGGGGAAAAAAGAGCATGGGCCTTTGTATGGTTATATATTCCAGCAAACAATGGCACATGGCAGTTCATAGCCCTCCTATTCCCTGAGCTAATATTTGGAGTACATTGTATCCCAGAGGCAATTTCTGAAGCCCTCCACCTCCCCCCCCCAAAAAAAAAAAACAAATTGAGAGTAAGGAAAGGTACACTTTTATCATCCAAGGTCAGTATCATAAAACTCTGCAGTAAGTAAAAGATGGAATAATTAAATGACCGTGAATAATTACATTACCTTAGAGGGCTAAATAAATGTTTATGGCCAGGATCCACTTGTGACAATCCATGAAGTTTAGGTTATTTGCTTCTTCGAGGAAGAAGAGTTAAATCACTCCCAACTCACCAGATCATGCACAAACCACTCTCTAGTTGTCCTGCAGAACCCAGCTTTGATCTTTGAAAATTAAGATGCTCCCCTTTCCACCCCTGAAGCTCCTCCCCAGACAGCTTTGTTTCTTGCCTGTGTTTTCTTCTCAGAGGCAGCCCTTGGAGTTCAAAACCTTCCTTTCTTATTTCCTCTATCACCTGTGCTAGCAGAGCGGCATTGCCATTCCCATGGAGCCGGAATTGCTGTCCCTCCAACCCCGAGAGAGAGGTCTAAGAAATGCTCACAAGCGCAGAACTCCCGATCTAGGTACTTACATGGAGACCATCAGCGGTAGTTTGAACAATCTTTAAGATATTCAGAATGCTACCTTGGAAAATTTAGTCACTCTCACATGCTTAATGAGCAAGAGAACCCAATTTCTATGCTCATTTTTGGATTAGAGGCTTTTTCTTAATGGAATAATTTAAGCTAATCCATCTTTTTGAAAACTGAAGGAATTTTAAATTCATTAAATGGGCATCACTGAACTGTGACCATGCTCCCTTCTGTACCCTTTGGACCACTACAAACAGACTTGGTGTTTTCCAGGTTTATAAGCACCAGGATGTTATTTATTGGGTCCCCTCCACCAGTTCATCAGTATAGCCTTCTAAAGCAACACACAAGTTGGCATAAGCTTCTCCCTTAGCCTACTCTCCAGGGAGTGAGGGGGAAAGATCTCCTCATCCTGAGACCCTGGCCCTACCAGCTTCCTCCCCTGGTCCTTCCTTCCACTCCCTTAGCTGTTCCCAGTTGATGGTTCTTGTTAGTGCATCAGCCTCCTGCCTAATTAAACCACTGAGCACTCATCTCCCAATTAAGGCCAATCCTGGGGGTAATAGCTAGTACCTTAGTGACCAGAGTGCTGGGTCAGATCTAGACTCCTAGCACTCTGACCCAGGGACATACAGTAAAAATTTCAAAAGTGACTTTTAGGCACTCGAGTCTAACTCACTTTGTAGCTTATGAATTTTTTTACCTGTAATTTTTTCCCAGGTAGCAGAGGTTGGACTGTGATGTTCTCTGGCCTGCCTCTTCTTTTAGTGAAAGCATTGTACATGTGCCTCCTGGTATTAATTGTGACCAAATATTGCAAATGCCGCTAATGTAAGTTTAAAAATTCATAGTGACATCGCAAAGTCTTGTTCCTCACATTTTAAATTTTTTTTTTAAAACAATAGAGATGTCCTTGCATTTTGTCAAGTGGGATCTTCAGCATACAAGAGAGAGAAAATTACAACAGGTTTGTGAAAGAATAGCTGAATGGTTAGGGGGCTTTTGAAAAACAAAAATAAAACCATTAATGAGATTCAGCTTCCCTTCTGAAGGCTGACAGCTGTTTAAGATGTCTTTCACTCCAGGGTAAGTATCCCCCATCCCTCACTCGTACTGGGTAACCCAGAGATATAATTTATGATGGATTCACAAACAAAATGGTCAATGGTTCAGTACAAACCAAACATGAGCAGACACATTTCTAAACCCGTCAGTCATACTGCTTACACAATCTGTTGATCCACTGAACAAATATATGTTGAAAGATTAGGCGGGAGTTGACTGCCATTCAGTAAGATAAATGTAGAGTAGACTCATTTTCTGCCCGACTTAACACTTAAGGATTTGTATTAAAGGGGGGAGAGGGGGAGGAATTCCAGCCACCTAGATCTTTGGAATGAGATAATCCTGCCAAGGACCTCACACAGAGCTGCCTACCAACCCTCCTTCACATGCTGAGCTGCCTTTGTTTTTTCTGCGCAAAATTGCTAGGAAAGCAAATGGGTACTCAAGGAGTACTAGCTCTGGCTATTCACACTTTTTGATGGCAGAAGGGGGTGGGGGGAAGGCAGAAAGATGAAGATAGAGTTTTATATAGTATGGTTTTGAGTTGAAAAGAGCCAGCTGGGCTGTCATAAAGTCTCTTTATGAGACAACAGTATAACAAAGGAGCTGCAAGCTATTAAGCCAGACTGAGAACTGAAGGCCTTTAAGTAGGAATCACAGTGCTCATGCTGTCCAATGCCATCCCCTGGCAGATAGTATCTCTAACCTTTACTCAGCTGTTGTTTGTTGACACTCTCCAGTGTGGGGATGAGGCAGGTTTTCTAGAGCTGTATTTGTCCAGTTTTGCCAGCTGAAGGAGACAGCCCTTGCCTAATAAGAACTTGTTTTAAAACCTGTAGGTGCAAGGTTATCAGGACTATCCTGGCTTGTAACAGAGCAGGATGGATGGAGGAAGGTAATTCTGTTTCATGTGTATGTTCCCATTTGGGCACCCTGATGCATGACTAATATCAGGAATGCTTACATGCAGTTGTCCCTATTCGTCCTGCATCATATAGTAGTTACTCTGGTAGATTTTGACTTAGTTAAATAGATAAGGGCTCATTATGCTAAGCTTATCCTGCCTTCCAAAGTTTGTTTAGTCTATCTGTTCTAACATAGATTACAAACCCTTTAGCAACTGGGGTGTGTTTTTAAATAAATGTTTGTCCATTTTCTAGCATAATGGAGCACTGATCCTTAGACATACTGCAATACAAATAATAATGTCTTAAATAGATAGCAAATATTGTGCAATATTATTGAATTCTTTAAGGTAATTGTCAAGTTAAGGGTAGCTATAGGTCACTCAAATATACAATCACCAGTATCTGCATATCCTTTCAAGCTAACTTTACTGTAAATCTTACTAACATTTTATTAAATAAAGATGTTTTTGCTTATACTGACCTAATACATATGGTAACAAATGCAACTTCACTCACTTTTCCAATGTGTTTGATATTAACATAGTTCTGCTCTCAGACAGAGTCTGTTCCTTCTTTGATCTTTGTATCTTTATTGTGGTACTGTGGACATGGCAGATGGTTTATGTGCCTCTGAATACTACTATCCTTCATTCTAAAGCCATATTCAAACTGCAACCTCATGAGACTCAGCCACAGAAATCAGCCAGTCCTTGGCCTGTGAACAATCTTGTGATGATGCCCCACTGTACGACCGTCACAGTGCATTCGGTACAACACAAAGTGACACCTGGCACACACCAGTCAGCTAGAATTTGATGTGACCTAGGGTGTTTACACAGGCAGTCTCAGCAGAGAGAGTATTGACTGGCCAGGGAGACTGAACTGCTCTCTCAGCAATAGACCTAGTCTCTGCAGGGCAGGATCGACACAGACAACTTTAGGGAGTAGCACAGAGATGTTTGCACTGCTGCTGTATTTGCTGCACCTTTTCTATGGTCAAAGAGGGGAAAGGAATCTGTTTCCACTATCACCACTGGTTCTAGGTGCACTTTAAGGGAGAAAAGTGTTACCAAAAAAGTCAGTAAAGTGGAGACTCTAAGCCTGTGACTTTCATTGCACTGTCTATTTTTTCCATTGATTTGTTAGTCATTTCTTTTAAACAATTTCCTGCTAGACAGTTCAGAGGACACACAATTTAAAAGTCACACCTCTGTCTGGATTTTTTTAGCCTATTATAGCTACAACTCTACCAGAACCATTTATGACTGTAAATGAAAGTCACGAAAAACAACTTTTTTCATCTGTTCCCCCCCCCCGGAGGTACTTGAATTGGTGCACTAGACAGCACTTAGTAGATAGTTTCACTATTTCTCTTGGATAGACATTTCCCCCCCCCCCCCCCCAGTGTTTGTGTGGGTCTTTCACACAACAGAAAGGGGAACTTTTAGTTTCTTTATTAGAAGATATAATTGTCAAACCCCCAAATTTGGCATGGGGATGTGTGGCATCTGAAACTGGATTTTTATTTATTTATTTTTTTAATATTAACTTGATCGCAAGTTGACACTGTCCGCTTAGAGACCATACAATAGGTCTCCTAATTATGATTCACCTAGTGCTCATTTTTATTCTATTGTCAGATATCTGCCTTCTCAGTTTATCAGCAAGTTCATCATCAAAAGGGGTTAGTGAACAGCACACAGTGCTCTCTTACATCAGATTTGTTTAAACTTCACTGCAATTTTAGCTTGAAAGGAATCATTTGAACACCACCAGTGAATTAGATTCTTCCATGCCCTGTGTTTATTTAACTTATTTAGATTTATAACTGCAAAAGAGAATCCTATGGGCTTCAGGCATCCTTGACAAATTCTTAACAATACAGCACATCATAAGCGGACTGTGGATAGCTAGCTGCTAATAGCACTGAGACAGGAGTGGGAGTCAGGGCACGTGAATGACAATAGACATCCTGTGTGACTTAGGATAAATTTTTTCCAAATACACATACTTCAAATTTGGCACCTAAATAAATGACCTGATTCTAAATATCTAAAGGTGGTGGGTGCTCATCACGTCAATTGTTTAGGTTACTTTGGTCTTAATCTTCTATCCTCATCTGTAAAATGGGGTGGTGAGGTAAGTTAAATGTTTGACAAGCAAGCTGAGATCCTCAGATAAAAGCACTTTGCACGAATATAAAGCCTAATAGGCTTGTTTGCCACCTCTCATGCAATAAAGTACATAGAAAGAAGTGTCTCCATTAATTCCATTTGGGAGGTGAGGCACAAACTACAGGATTTGATCCCAAGAACTCCATAGAAGTCCAGGGCCATCCATACCATTTATGGCCCAGTGTCCATATTCACCCACACTTTGAAAGAGTCACTCCAGCAGAACCACCCTATCACGGATTAAGCAGTCAATGGTGGCCCCAGGAGATCTGGTATTTTTCCACTATGAACTCCACAGGGCTCTTATGGGGGTACAATGTCATCACCTTGAGCCTATCCTCCCCCCACCCAAGACCTGCCCCTACATGGATCCCAAACCCATAGAAAGCCCTCCATAAGTCCAGGGGAAGACATTGCAGTAGCGGTAGCGGAGTTGCTTTGTCTATGTGGGCATGGCACAATCATTGCTCAGAGAACCATCTCCGTGTACGGACCAGGGCAGAGAGACAATTCGATCCAGTATTGTTATCCCATTAGTGTATTCCTAACATATCCCTCTCAGCCAAGGCCAGCACGTTATCTGGCACACCATACTCCATGCCATCAGACATAACAGTACCTGCAATTTGTGTTTTAACTAAAGTTGATGATTTTGAACTGCTTAATCCTAAGCATCTGATCATCCCTCTGGAAGTCCTAGACACAAAACCTTACCGCAAAAGTTACCACAAAACAAAGCTACAACATGGATTTCACGCATTCACTGGAGACTGTTTGCATTGTAAAGGAAACAAACTTGACCATCTAGATTAAGTTGCTGCAGATTGTTGGGTATTTATCTGCCTTCAGCCCATACTGCCAACATATATGGCTAGAAGCATCATATTTAGCACAGCAGTAACCTGTGATAGGCAGCATGGCTCTTTTGAAAGCCCTACTCCACTGAAATGAGGACCGGTCAGAAACTGAAGTTAGTATAGTGAAGTATAAGAAGAATAGACACATAGGGGATTCACAGTAAGGAAAAATAAGGGTCAGTGGCTCTTCAAGTAGCTCAGATATAGGGCCATTCTCAGTAGGTGTAAGCTTGTTTGGCTGCACTGAGCTCAATGAAGCTATGCTGATCTACATCTGCAGCAGACCTGGCCCTCACTGTCTACGGAGCATCTAGCTTTACTTCCTGGAACTGGTTAACTGCATTTGCATTCTGCCAGAACCAAGTATTCACAACCTTACCTTCATGTTATACTAGATAAACTTACGACATTCTAAACATATTTCCATGCGAATTTTCAAAGATAATTAAAAGAAACCCCACTTCAAATACAGGGCGTTAGATTAGAATCTTTGCATGGAGAAGCCCCACTGTGTTCTAAAATACCAGAATCAGCAGAAGGTAAGAAGCAGCATGAAGCATGTATTTATTATGTCTTGAGATTATACCACAGATCACCCCTGCTTTCTGTTTACACTGCAGTGACCCTTCAAGCTCCAGGAGCAGTTTGTTCAGCTGTGTCTACAACCAAGGTTTTGTACTGTATTTCATCCATTAAGCCACACTTTATCTTACTAGTACTATAGTCTAGATAAAATACACAAACTTTCTGAATGGTCTCATTTAGACTGTAAGCTCTTTGGGGCAGGGACCATGTCTTCTTGTGTATTTGTACCATTCTTCGCACAATGGGGCCCCTAAACCCCCTTTGTGATTTTGGTCACCACTATAGTACAAATTAACAGTATACACATGATTTATACTGCTTAGTGCTATGATCATAGTGAATGTACAATATAGATTTAAATATATATATTATATATTCTTGATCAGTGGATTGTGGTTACTGGAAAAGTTACATGAGGACAGTTCTAACACTCCCTGTGTGACTTTTCCAATTACCACAATGCACTGTGTCTATATTCAGTAGAAATAGATCAGTGTTCTACACCATACTAATCAGGCTGGTTTATAGTACAGTCTCATCCTTTATTTTGCAAAAAGAAAAGGAGTACTTGTGGCACCTTAGAGACTAACCAATTTATTTGAGCACAGTGAGCTGTAGCTCACGAAAGCTTACGCTCAAATAAATTGGTTAGTCTCTAAGGTGCCACAAGTACTCCTTTTCTTTTTGCGAATACAGACTAACACGGCTGTTACTCTGAAACCCATCCTTTATTTTGGAAACTGCTCTGTCAAGATACATGAAGCTGTTGGTCAGGATCAGCTACGTGAGATAAGTGCATGCAAGCTAACAGTTTGATGATTTTGATGTTATTTTAATTGTGCATCCTATTGTAAGCCCATCTCCATATACTCTAGACTGTAATCTTGACGTGGGTGCTTAACTCTAGATAGAGAGGATTTACACTGCTTCACTTATCAGAGGGGTAGCTGTGTTAGTCTGGATCTGTAAAGGCGGCAAAGAGTCCCGTGGCACCTTATAGACTAACAGACGTATTCGAGCATAAGCTTTCGGGGGTGAATACCCACTTTGTTGGATGCCTGTGACTGCTTCACCTGTATTTTTCAAGAGCACATCAGTTACTGCAGGAGGGGAAGTGATGTGCATGTGACATCTCTGGGATCCCCACATAGCGGAACCACACTGGTATTTTTAATGTACCAATTTCTTCTTCACATAGCATAAGCAAAACTCAAAGAGCCCAACTGTTTTCTACAGCCCACTCTACACTGAATCACACACAGAGGAGAACACAGAATAATTTAATCTCTCAGTGTTCTCTTTTTTCCTTCCTGTCTGAGCTTAATCTCTTCCAGTTCCTCTCTCCTATACCTCTGTCTGCTAATTTAACATCTCCTCCCATCTTCTCACCTCCACTCTCCCCATTTCTTTCCCTCGTTCCCTACTATAGTGTCTCCTCTTTCTCCTGAGCTCCCCCCGCCCCCATGATGGGGGCTGATGTAACTTGCTGTCACTACAGAGTGCTGGTTGGTGAAGCTACTGGAATAGATGATTTCCCTGGTTCCTACTGCTTGCCCCACTTTGCTAAAACGAGAGAAACAATGAAAACTGGGCAAGTGGGGAAGTGGAATGGGAGAAATGCAAAACTCAGGTAGCTCTGCTCAGAGACACAACAGTTCATAGGAGCAGGAAGGTTGCCTTACACCCTATTAATTCTCAAGACAGGAGAACACAGATCACGAAGAAGAAATCTGGGATTTCCCAATCAAATCTGGACTTCTGGCAAGAATGGGCTGGCTGGGAAGTTAAAAGAGAGCAGGAGCTTAGACACCTTTCTGTGGTGACCAAAAGAACAAGAGGTAGAATTTTCCCAGCATGAGGCTTAATTCATTAAAGGGATCATGATGAGAGACTAAGAAGTGGGAATTGAGGGACCTGGCAGGGCAGGGGAGAGAAGGAAAACTAAAGAAGGATTAGAGTTACTTGACTGCGATGGGAAGGAGCATAGTCAATAAGGAAAAGAGGAAGAGAATTCATTTAATAACTGGGGAGAAGAGTAATGCCTTTGTGTAAGTATAACTGGCGGACATGAGGTGGAAGTTCACATATGTAATTTTGCCTTCAGTTGTACCAGTAGACAGATTCGGATTCATGGAGCCTACTCAGAAAGACCTTATTTTCTTCAACAGTTTATCTTCCTCCCAAACAGGTCCTCTTGCAGATGCTTGAATTTGGGACAATGGGACACCTTCAGGAAGGAAATAAAATTTGCATGAGCTAGAGCTACCAAAAGAACAAAACAGCTCCTCCCTTCCATCCTGCATAGGTCCGCTAGACTGCTTCTCATTAGCCCCAGAAGCAGCAAGAGTACATGCGCCTTCTACATCCTGGAAACTCAAGCACAGAAAGGGTGGGATTTATTGCCATCCTTACAAAGTCTTATTTATGAGGTCAATCACAGTTTACCTGTTCATATGAAATAGTGCAAATAACTCAGCCCTCTGAAGAACTTGGAGAACAGGGTTGTTGTTCTTTTTAAAATCAGGAAAGATAAGAGGATAATCTGAGAATTCAATAGACCTTTCTTATCTCCCACACCTAAGACAAGAGAGACAAAGTGTGTGTAAAAAGTGAATCTCTTTTTTTAAAAAGCTCAAACAACAACAACAGGAAAGAAATCAGTTAAAATGAAATCGAATTAAAGTTTCTTTTCTAGGAGGTGGAAGTTGATTGCTATGGGATACTCAGACAATTTCTCTGAAGTGAAGCTGTTCTTATTGTTTAATTTCTGTTTTCTTTCATTTTGCTTTTCATAACATGAGTTTCTTCAGACCAGCATAGCAGCAAGCTACCTCCTAGGGAGCTGGAGAGACAGTCAAATAACTGGCAATGTTTTACTTTTGATTGAATGTCTTGCTTGAGGCATATTTTCAGGCTTTGGATGAAAGCATGGGAAATTGCTATGGATAAACCTCCGACTTTAAAGTAGTAGTGTAGTGGGTAAGACACTTGCTATAACAAATATTGTAGTACATTTCAAAAACAACACATCAGAACACAATTCTATTCTTGGTAGAAGAAGATTCTAAGTCACCGTGTATAAGATTTTAAAACAAAACAAAAACAAACAAACAAGCCCCACACAATACAAAACCTATTTTAGCCTTTTCTACAGTACCCACAACACCTAAAAAGCAGCACTCTCACCAATAAGTATGTTTCGTTATATTATTTGTCATTTTGCACAGCACAGAGAACAAGATTAACTGTAAAACATTTTTAATAGTTCAGCCTAATGGTTTTAAGGTGACTTCCCTTAACACTCAGCAGTTTGGGGCCTTTTGTGGCAATGACCTATATATATACACACACACTTCTTGTTCATCTACAAGACAGTTTGGTAGGTTCTACCTACCAACAATAGAGGCGGCAGATAGGACTGTGAATGAGACTTCCTCCATGTAAGCCCCTAGTCCACCTTACTCCCCCAGGCCATTTGTCTATTTTAATAAGGAAGCATGGAGACTTCACCTCACCCACTGAGCTGATATCTGCTCCTATTCCTCCCTAGCTTCTAATTCTGCTTAGGCCCCTTTAAAAAAAAAACAAAACCCCACACATGGAAGAGCCATGATCTTGGACCCTTTCACACAAACCAGGTGGTGTTATTGCAATCAGAGGGAGAGGTTGGAAGACAAAGGGCTATACAGCTCAGGCCCCCACAGAAGGCAAGGGGTTATTCTCAGGGGAGACATCTCAGAAGCCAGCACGTATGCTCACCTCTCTGGAATTTGATATTGCAGGTTCTCCTGTAGTCCTTTCCATCATATTTGGAAACATGCCTGATTTCTCTAGCTTCCCTCAAGGGCCAATATGGTCTGGAGATCCCACTATTTTAATCTCTTAAAAGGTCTTTCCTTCTTACCCTCTTGCTGCATCACCACATGGAGCCCAGCCAGGTGGCCTCGGAGCATTTGGAGGCTGGAGGAATTGAAACTGAGCATCAATATTCTTGAACTTCAAGTAGAACTGGAATCCTCTGCTTCCCAACTCTCATTCTACTTGTCACTTCCCTGAACAGGAAGGGGACACCTGCAGGGAGACCATTCTCAAAGGCCTTCCACCCAAGGAAGTGGAAGTTCCCCAGGAGAACAACAATGCCTAAGCAAACTGGTTCAGCAACTGACAACAGGGGAAACTGTTATGAGATTTTAATACATACATTACACGACTGCCAAAAATGTGTCACACATACAGTATACTGGTTAGCCAACCTAACCTGGTGGTGCTCTCTGAGCTCAAAGCCCACAATCATAAATGTGTGCATAGAATTGCAGAGTGGAACTGGAGTACCGGTTCTTTCACAAGCCATCTCCCAAAGATACTTGAAGTGGGAGCAAATCAAGGACAGAGAGAAATATTATCACTGCTCTCTTTGTTGTCCTCACTCTCCTCAGTCAGATCTCATGAATTTGATATTCCATCTTGGTTTCTCCTTGACCAGTGCTCCGCTCTCATCCTCACCTCCACCTTTAACAGCTTGAAAATAAGCACAACTGCTTTCTGAAGGAAGCTCCGAGGAGGTTACAGATCAGATAAATAGAAGCAAAAAGCCCTTTGTCATCACCGTATTTGAAACTGGCATCTTCTGGACTGCAGTCTGGAACACAAAGGCTCATTCTCGAGCTCAGCAGGCTACAATGGCCTTCTTACCAACTGGTATTTCAAAAGGGACACACACTCTGTCTATAAATAAAATACCTCAGTGAGTGCAGAGTGGCAACATGGTCTTCTCCTCACACATCCATAGAATAAGACCAGCTGGATCTACCTGCCATGTAAGACACTTCCTTGGTCAGGTGTGGCAAACTAAACAATGAGGTAAACACTTGCCCCATTGAAGGTTGCCACTTCTTACATTTCTTCTTCTCCATGGTTTCCTATAACTTATTCCTGCTATGGGAATTTCTAACTGGAGAGAGAGGGTGGACTGGCACCTTGCCTTCTGGCTACACCTAGCAGGATACAAGAACACAAAACTTGTAGACTGGGCAAAAATTAAACCATGATGAATGGAAATATTGGTGAGTAGTTTTTCTTCCTATAGGCTAGCCAAATGAGTTTCAGATGCCCACTTCCACAAATTGGAGAACTACTCTGAATTCAACACGAAGAATTCCAGTAAAGACAAGTGCAAAGTACTTCACTTAAGAATAAAAAAAAAAAAAAAAAAATCAAACGCACAACTACAAAATGGGGAATAACTGTCTAGGAAATCATACTGCTGAAAAGGATCCAGGGGCTATAGTGGATGACAAATTGAATGAGAGTCAACAACGTGATGCAGCTGCAGAAATGGCAAGTATCATTCTGGGGTGTATTAACAAGAGTGTTGTATGTAAGACACAGGTGGTAATTGTCCCACTCTACTCAGCACTGATGAGGCCTCAGCTGGAATACTGTGTCCAATTCCAGGTGCCAGACTTTTGTGAACAAAGTAGAAAGAGTCCAGAGGCGAGCAACAAAAGTGACAGAAAGTTTAGAAAACCTGACTCATGAAGAAAGTTTTAAAAACAGGGCATGTTTAGCCTTGAGAAAAGAAGACATGAAGCCCATAGACACTATAGAAGCCAATAGAGTTTAGTCCAGGGTTTGGTCTATGCCACACTATGGAAGTATAGGGGTTTAGCTTACCTCTCTGACATCACATCTCAGCCACCGCCTCGGTTCTCCCTTTCAAACATGTCTCAGTGTCCCCTCCGAAGACAGTGCTCTCATTCTGGCAGCTGGGTGATTTGGCTCTCCAAACAAATATAAAGTCACCTTCAGAGGTAAATCCAGAAGTCCAAACAAACAGAACAGTCTTTCTTATTGTGGGGCTCAGTAATACTTTGACCTCAGGTCTCTCTGACCTGCCCCATCCAATTTGCTGCAGTGAATTGAAAGAGTAGGGCTTCTTTTCTGGGATCCCTAAAAAATAAGCTGATATTGATACAATGTCTCAGCCCACTGTGTTTGTCCCACCCATTTTTCTTTACTTGTATAGGGACGGGGCTGTGGGGAGAGGGGTGGAATCAGGGCATATCCCCACCAGCCCCACTCAGCCCACTGCCGAACCCAGGCCGGGACCCTGGCAGGCAGCGAGCCATTAAAAATCCTGCCTGCCTCGGCCCTCTCTTCTCCGCCCCTCCCTGCCCCCGGGCAGGGTGAAGAAGCTTGGTCCTGCTGGCTGCTGCTGCAGAGCAGGCAAGCTCCCCCCCTCCCCCACCTCTTCCCCCAGCGTGCTGGGTTTCTGCCCCTCCCTCCCTGCCCCCGATCAGCTGATGGCCCTTGCAAGCGAGCGGGAGAAGCAGAGCCGCAACACGCTTGCTGCTCCGGGGAGGCGGAGAAGAGGTGGGGACGGGGACGGGGACGGGGAATCAGGGCATATCCCCTCCAGCCCCCTGCCATGAGCCGCTCAGGGCAGGGGGCGGGGAGCACCCCAGCCCTCTGCCCTGACCCCTGCAGCCCCCTCACACACCCCCAGCCCTCTACCCTGACCCCTGCACCCCCCACAACCCCAGCCCTGATTACTGCACACACACACACACATACCCAGCCCCCCCACACCCCATGTCCTGACTCTTGCACCCCCTACATTCCCACACCTCGCACCAAATGGGAGCTACCCAGGTAAGCACTCCACCCCCAAATCTCCTGCCCCAACCCTGAGCCCCCTCCCTCATTGTAGCTCCTGGCCAGACCCTACACCCCAACCCCCAGCCCTGTGCTCAGTGCACTCCCACCCTCAGCTCAGTGCAGAGAGAGAGGAAGAGGATGGCTAGAACCGGGGAGAAGGTAGGTACCCACTCTATGTGGGCAGTGCCGGGATCCCAGACCAGCAGCGGGCTGAGCGGGGCCGGCAGCCGGGACCCTGGCTGGCAGAAGCCGGTGGACGGAACCCCAGACTGGCAGCGGGCTGAGCGGCTCAGCCCGCTGCCGGTCTGGGGTCCTGGCCGCCGGCCCCGCTCAGCCCGCTGCCAGTCTGGGGTCCTGGCCGCCAGCCCCTCACCAGCCAGGGTCCCACTCAGCCTGCTGCCAGCCTAGGTGAACGGAACCCCAGGCTGGCAGCGGGCTGAGCGGGCCAGCGGCGTAAGATCAGCATTTTAATTTAATTTTAAATGAAGCTTCTTAAACATTTTGAAAACCTTGTTTACTTTACATACGACAATAGTTTAGTTATATAATATATAGACTTATAGAGAGAGAGACCTTCTAAAAAACATTAAAATGTATTACTGGCACGCGAAACCTTAAAGTGAATAAATGAAGACTCAGCACACCACTTCTGAAAGGTTGCCAAGCCCTGGTCTATCTACTAGGCAGTTACAGCTGTGTTGTGAAGATGGCCTAAACACAAGGTAGCACGTCTAGAAATAGGATATGAGGGGAGGGTTCATTGCATGTTGCGTTATAAGAGAACGTGAAAATGAATTTTAAAATTTTCACTCAGATTCTGGTTGTAAATGTCTGGCGGAGAATTTCCTGGCAGAGATGAACTCTTCACTAATTAAAGCTGGCAGAGTTGGGGTGCCAGCCACCTCCAGCCCCAACATAGGGGGCAGAGAGTGGGCTTTACTCTGCTACAGTGATCCTCCACTAGTGTGTGGCCCATTAAGAATCTAATGCCAGTGGTACAAAACAGAGCAGCCACTAGGCTGATTTTACTCTTGCCAAGGCTGGGCCAGTGCGGGGGATTATCAAATTCTGTTGCTTTGAGATTAGTTTGAGAAATTTCTTTTGAACATTTTCTTTAAGACATTTTGAATTTGATTTAAAAAAAATGCTGTTGAAATGCTGAAAGGTTGCTTCTGGGTGATAGAGTTTTATCTATAAGTGCCCCAACAACCCCTTTCCATCCTCCAGAAGTAAAAGAAAAAAACCCTATCAGTAATATTTAAGCTTCCTCTGGCAGGCTGGCTACAAGCCTGGCTAGGATAATAATTTGTTCCCTCCTTCAACCAGACATAATACAGTCTTTATTCAGAAAATAGCAAAGTCGTTTCACACCAAGCCAAAGGTCAGTTTTTGCTGTATTAATAGCTGCTCTGGGAGGGTCAGTGTCGTGCTATCCTACATTTTTTCCAGGGCCTGGAGATGCAATTTCCTACAATCTGCAGGCAATTTCCCACCAATTTTCTTGGGGAGCTAATAGGCTGTGACAGGAGATGGAGCTAGCAAGCAGCAGGCGGCTACAGAAAAGACAAATTGCATCTCTGCCACCTAACTGGGCAATCTAAATCGACAGAGTTTATAGCTTTGTAGTGTTATTTGGCCCCATGCTAACAGCAAATCATTCAAGCTGCTATCTGAATTTCATATTCTTTTCCTTCTGAATTTGTTATCACCACATATCACTTTGTGGCACTTTTGCTGGAAACCAGAGTTAAAAATGGATCGCGTATGATTAGTAGTTTAACTGTCTTTTAAATAGCTTACTAGACATTGTTCACTTTTAAAAGACAGGAATGTACAGTTTCATTGTTAAATGTGCAGTGATGTTTTCTCTTTATTTTCATACCTGTCGGGGGTCTCTGCACAAGGCATGTGTCTACAAAAAGGGATTAATTTGTTGGCTAAATTCAAATGTATTGCATTAAGTAACAAACTAAGGAAACAAAACAACAACAAAGCCCTTGAGGGACTCACTTTTTGGGTGTTTAAAAAACCCCTCGTCTTAGACTTCATTTGAATCTATATTTTCATGAAACAAGACTAAAACAATCATCAGATGTTGCCAACACAATCTCTGAAGACCAAAAGTACTTGAGAACTATAATGTGAAACTGACGACTGTAGTTTCACTTCATCAATTTACTGACACACAACTAAAACTGAACTAAACAAAAAGTAAATATTTTAAATCACCACATTAAAATGATCTAGGGATTAGTAACAATGGCAAAGATTTTTAAAAGTATTATCTTAATATCTTTTTGTATACAGATAGGTATATTGGTAGCTTGAAGCAGCTAAACCCAGACAAAAACAATTTACACTGAAAGAACCATTAAAAATTAACGTCAGCTACTTTTACTACTGTTTTTCCCATTTCAAGTATAGTGAAAATTGTAGGAGAAGGGTAAATAATGTAAACATCTTTTTTAATGGCACCTTATAAGTGAACAAGTTTCTAAATGATATTTTTGTCATTTAAAATAATTTTAATACTCAGGAAATTATAGTCATTAGAAGTAGCAAGGTTAAAAAAAATTCCTCAACATGAATAAACTAGGTAGAATAAAAAAAATTCCCATTTAAGTTAAGGCTGTCTGTTGGCAGAGAAAATTAGTTTGTACTTAGTACTGGGCTTTATAAACTTTTACTATAATTCAGCCCTAAGGATTTTTTGAATTATCTCAGTAATGAAAAATATAAAGTTACTGTGAACAAATGCTGAAATATTCTAACATCCATTCTCAAATCCTCAATTTGAAACCACTTGCCATTTCATATTTGAGCTTTTAATGAGCTATTTAAAAACATTGCAGGAGTAGGGAAATTATAAATACAGTATCAAGACAATGACATGCACATAAAAAAATAGTCGACAAATGATAACGCTAATCAAAACTAAATAAAAAAGCAAGCTACTCATTGCTTAATTAGCTGGACTGGCAACATGCACTGGTATCGTAGCTACCATGATTGAGTGGAGTTTATCAAATCAAAAATAACGCTGGATAAATGTATATGGACTTATATCGAGTGAAGTACATATTTAAAGACTCAATCATCTTCCAGATCACCCAACTGATGTCAGCAGCACACATATTATGCACTGTATTAAATTATTACACTCTCCTTTGATTAGGTTACTTCACTGGAAGCACTTTGTAAAATGGGTTAGAACATCTCAGGAGAATTGATATGCACTCAAATGGACGTAGAGTGAGGTATGGTACTGCACTGGGTCACTGCATGGAATGTGATAACACTCTGTCCCAGGAAGAAACAAGTGTCATTTTAATTCATGTGAGCTGGAAATAAGAAATCTGAATAATTTGACCCCAAAGTCCTGGAAACATATGCTGTGTGCTAGGTTACTAACATTCTGGACAGAAGTACATAGCTGAATCATCAGCCGCAATGAAAACATTTTGTTAAATGCCAGTGTTCTTTTAGAATTCGCCAACAATAAAATGGTGCATTTACTTTAAACCCAATTAAAAAAATTTCTTGGGTTGGACTGGAAAAACAAATTATTGGGATCGTTCAGAAGAATAAAGGGAAGCTTGGGTGTTTTCCAAAATATCCTGATGCAGTTACCCACAAAATAAGAATTATTAGTTTATCAAAATTGCATCCAATTTTTACAGTAATGGAGTAATCCACTGTGGATTGCTGCAAGGAAGTGGAACAAAGAGTGTGAAACGAACAGATGGATTTTATTTTAAACAAATTAGGCCCACTACCAAGGATGTAACAAATGATTTCTTAGTTTTCCATGATATAGGTTAACTTCCCTTTATGACCTTTTCAGTCTGCTTGCTAGTTTTTTCCTGCCATTAAATGTTCTCCTTGAAGAAACATGAATGTTTATTATTGTCAGTTGCAAGCTACCATCTCCATTTTCTATGCTCATAACAGAGTGCATCAAAAGGCTAAGCATAGCAGTATGTGTGATTACTTAATCTCCAAACTATTTGTGATCTTAATCTCCTACTCATTCCTGGCAGAATTCACAGATATAAAAGACGTTCAGGAAATATAACACCTTTGTTCTGTGGACACCGCAAAAAGGCAGCCCTCGGTAAGCTATGTACAGTATCAGAATTTTATAGTACTGATTCCATTATCTTGATATGAATTAGTGTGGCCATAACATGGGCAAAATTTGCATGGAAAATTACAAAAAAGGATTAGTTTCTCTATCCAAAACTTATAAGGGGTGAATATAGGTAGCAGACCCTCTCATCCACAAACATAGTAGATAGCCCAAAAAGAAACAGATCGCCAGAACGCACAGACTAGTTCAAGAGATTACTGCACCTGCATTTGTACTCCTTGCTTTCAGAAAAGATGAGAGATGCACCACAACTATAATGTTTATAATATTCTGTATAATGTTGAGAACTATTTTTTTTTTCAAAAATGAAAGTAAGACTAAGTTACTGTTACAGACCATCAAACTCATATCCCACCATTTCTGGTTGGAAGAGTTCATCTCAGATTATTTTACATTTACCCCACAGAAACCACCAACCAATTAACTATGCTGATTACCTGGTATTTGAAAAATACATTTTAAAAGTGTGGTTGTTCTTGTATGTAGGAAACAGTGACACCTTCTTACTCCAGGCTTTTCCCTGAGCAGTTTTCAAATCCTTTCTGCTTACTTCAATGAGATAAGTAAGATACTATAATTTACTCTTGTCAGTGCTGCAGAGCCAACACACAAGTGGGAGAATAAACCAGATTCTTTTTTGGCCCATGCATCACCAACAGATCTGCTAACTAAGGTGCAATTCCAGAATCTGTACTGCTGCTGATCCATGAACCAGAAAGAACAGCTTGTTTTTCATATTTTAGGAGGAGCCTGTGGTGCTGGCAATTAGAAATATAAGAAAGCCATCTTCTTAGTTGTAAACTGTAGAGTTGATAAGGACGTCACTGAGATAACAAACACAGAACCCCACAATGTCAATTTTACAGTCACTTTTGCAGAGCAGAATTGCACTTTTAACTCCAACCCAAGGAAATATAAATCCAGCTTTGTGAAGTACTACAGTCACACACACATGGCCTCAAGGAAAAAGTGTCTCTAACAATACTGGGTCCTCTGAACACAAACTGCTTCTCATTCAGTTTTCTCATCTCCTTTGTGTGTTTTCATTATTTGTTATGTTCATAATTTATAGAGTGGGCTTTTTAAAAGTATTTTTATTTTACATTATTATACATTTGCAGAACCAAATTTGCCAACACAATAAATACAAACAAAAATGAAAGCAAAACACAGAACAAAACGTTGTATTAAATATTTTTCTAGTCCTATTACTGGACTAGCTCTTGAAGATATTTAGACATTTGAATAACTTTAATCATGTGAGTAGTCTCATGGAGTTCAGTAGGATCACTGGGTAAAATTTGCAAAAGCATCTAAGTGACTTGGGTGCTTTTGAAAATTGTACCCACTTACACAAATGATGTTGCTAATATAGTGAAGTGATTTCAATGATGGCCCATATTTTGTATATAAATGTGTATGTTAGATTGCATGATAGACAGAGAATCAGTTTTGACATTTACACTATGGCAAAATGTAATTTTACCATTTTCAATGTCTATGCACTTAATATTCCATTTGCTACACATACTTCTTTAAAATAAGAGCTCTAGAAATATTAAAGCCTCTTAAAAGAATCCATCACAAGTATTCAGACATATTCAGAGTCTTTTATTGAGGGCTGGAGGCTTTTGGGTTGATGGGGGGAAGTTCTCTGCTTTGAATGATATAAATAGGATTTTATATAAATAGGATACATTACTGGGAAATGTCTCATAATGTCATGCTGTAATTCATAATATAAACAGACAAAATAGATGTGTGAACTAGTACAATGTCTTTGATATTTCCACAGATCTTTTCTCCATCAGTCTTTGTTTGCATTGACAACCAATATATAATTTATAAGGCTTCCCTGCTTCTGTCTGACATTAAAGTGCTCTTGTGTGCTGTTTAGGCAATACAAAGTACTGAAGGCCACACAGCAAGTCAAGGTAGGTATTTCCAGAAAGGGGCTAAAAAGGAGACTCCTTGATAACTGAAGGGCAAGAAGAAAAATAGAGAGACGAGGTGAGTGAGGAAATATCTATCTGTTGGTGAAAGACAAAAGTTTTTGAGCTCCACAGAGCTCTTCTTCAGGTTTGAAAAAGGTAATCAGTGTCACAGCTAAATACAAGAAGGAACAGATTGCTAAGCATAAGGTGTTAACACATGTTGGAAGAAACCTAGCTGTGACACTCCAATTACTTTTTCAGACCCAAAGAAGAGCTCTGTGGAGCTCAAAGGCTTGTCTCTTTCACCAACAGAAGTTTGTCCAATAAAATATATTATGTCACCCACCTTGGTCCCAGGATATGAAAGACAATAGAAGAACATAAGAATGGCCATACTGGGTCGACCAAAGGTCCATCTAGCCCAGTATCCTGTCTTCTGACAGTGGCCAATGCCAGGTGCCCCAAAGGGAATGAGCAGAACAGGTAATCATCAAGTAATCCATCCCGTCGCCCGTTCCCAGCATCTGGCAAACAGAGGCTAGGGAAACCATCCTTGCCCAACATAGCAACAACAACACTGCAAAGAAGACGATAAATATTTTAAACGACTTTGCAGTTATTCCTAGAATATCCCGAATGCTCATGTCTCTGTGTGCGTCTTTCAGTGCCATTTCTGCTACTGCAGCAGCACACAACACAGGAAGAATTTTGGCCTGTTTCTCTCCCCAGCGCACATCCCTACTCCACCCATTATTTTACAAAAAGTTACAGGTTCTACAGCTGCTGGCTCTTGTTGAGAAGTTTGCAGAAGTGTTCCAAGATTTTACTGAGTGAGGGAGCATCTCTTTATGAGAAAAAAAAAAATGGAAACATTTAGGAAGTTGATGTGTCCTTTGCCGTGTTTCATGGGAAAAGCTTGACAGCTTGATAGTCATGTTGAAATACAGTTGCAAAACTTACAAAAATGCCCAGAAAAATGAAATGACTGAGACCAAAGAGCAACAATATGGATTCAATATTAAGGTCCTGATCTGTCAACTTACGTGTGAGAGGACTGTTGCACCCACAATGAACCCCAGTGGATTCAATGGGGATGGTTGTAGACACAGCAGTCTCCCCAAAGGCACCAAAAAATTGCTGGATCAGAACCTGAAATAAATGTGATCAGGGATCTAGTTGTTCTCCTCAAGAAACTGGATTTAAAAGTTCCCCAAATCTTCTATGTAACGTAAGCTTATCTTCACAAATAACATTCCAACTCTGTGGGTGCAGAGCCTAACCACACAAATCAGGGATTGTTAGTGAATTGCCATCGGATTAAATATTATACATAAAAGGTGGCGGGGGACATTTTAGGTGTAATTATATTTTTCTATCCCTCTTGGTTTTTTTAATGCAAACTGGCATTTGCAAAGATTACAAGGAGCATCCCAGACTATCAAAAGCAAAGCATTCCAGTGCCATTTCCTTGAAAATATGCATGAAATAAAAAATATAAAAGGAAACTTTAATAAAGTTAACATATTAAAAACTTTAGCCCTATTTTTCCATCTAGCATTAGTCTCTTTTGGGATCTGCAATTACTGGTTAGCAAAGTGTGATACAGACAGTAGGCTCCCAATAACTAAAATTTTTGAATAGTAGGGACATTTTTAAAAGAGTAACTTGGAGTAAGCTTGTACATTTTTTTTTTAAACTCTTCTTTTTAAAAATGGTTTAACATTTTAAAAAAAATCAATTGTGCGGTTATATCAACCATGCTTCTGGATGGTGAAAACCAGAGTGTTTCAGCCTCACACCTCACAATGTATCAAAGGAGAATGAAAATTTTTAACCACATCTGGTCGGTCTATCATTGTCATACAGATGCACAGCACTAGGCACATGTATGGATTTGTATAGATAAAGCATCAATTTTAAATGGTAACAAAACTAGACTATCAAGAATGGTTAACATTTTACATTCGAAATGCAAAGTTCTATATTACGGCTATTACAATTCCATAGTGCTATGAAATGGTTTCAGTAGAATGGTCACATAAATTGAAAAGAAAACTAATGTCTCGGCAGGCATTGGAAACCAGAGAGGAAATTTTCTCCCACATGGGACACACTGCAGCCAGCTAATGAATCTCTCAACCACAGCCTTGTCTTCCTGGTAACTTGTCTTTTTTTTGTAAGAGCAGAGATGTGGGCCACTTATGAAACATCAGGAAGAAAATCCGTTCTTTGCCAATAAACCTTAGTTTGCCATTTATATAACATGAAGCATCAGTTCAAAGACTTCCCTCCTGTTCCTCTGTACTCTCCATATATAACATGCTGTTATTCAGCTTATTATCTAGGACCAAGGTACATATGTGACTCTCCTTAGCATAGTATCTGAGTTTATCATGCAAACATTAGTCCTAATTAATAGGATTTTGTCTATCATAACCAAACAACAGATGCAGTTTTCCAAAATATACACAATTTAAGTGCATCAGCAGTAGTTCTCACAAACTCTCTTCCCAGCTCTATCTTTAAAGCACATAATGCCAAGTCAGATAATTTGGGGGCTTCTAGCTTTGGTAATTGGCATCAAAGCAGAGTTCTTCAAAACTACAATAACAGTGGCACAGTCAACGGCAGGGATACGATCCAATTTAACTCAGGGAGCCCTCACTAAGATTTCACAGAGCCTTAGATATACAGAATGACCATAAGTTGCCAGGCCACATCACTTCCTCAAAGAGAAACTAGAATCTGAAGTGGTATAATTTGTCCAATAATGTTTATTCACTTTAATCCCCATTTAATACACGAGAGATTTGATGTATTAATTTAAAATGTAATTCTGAGTGAACTTGATTAATTAGGTGTGTGAGAAGTCACCTCTTACTATGTGTGTTTTGGAGAGAGCTCAATGGGTTATAATTAGGCACACATATGTATATTACATCTGCCAAATCAAATACATATTGGACATCTGAGAAAAATTAGAGTTAAATGCACATCTTTATGAATTGTTCTTCAATTTTTATATTGGCACTAATTGATCAGTTACAAAAAAAATTATTTTCAGTTTTCTGTAGCATAAAAAACAGTTCCTACTGAATTTTATAAACAGGTCTGTGAAACTACTATTTTCAGGTATGATAATGAACTTGATGGTTAGTAAATAAAGCATAGGACATAGTTTTTGCATTTTCCTATAAAAGGTATTTATATCGCCAAAAAGTCTTTAAATAGATCACTTAATAAGTGAGAGCAAAAAAGACTGTTGGTACTAAAGCCTTTACTGTAATAAACCAAATATATTTACAATTTATACAAATGTTTGACCTTCAACAAAAATACAAAAACATATCACAAGATGCAAAACCTGAAAACAAGTTCATCTGAGACACCACCGCTCTACACAGGACAGAATGCAAGTTGAACCGCAAGGAAAAGAAAAGTAATCCCACATATTCAGGCAATGAGAAAGATCTGCATGAGGTCACAAAGAAAGAAAGAAAAATAAAAGGCTTCAACATTCATCAGCAGACTCAGTTTTTTTAAATCCCCCAAACCTAGGCTACATCTGTCCATCTTGCCTCTGTGTTTCATTTGGTCCAGGTAGCTAATACCTACTTGCTGGATGTTGCCTTCTATTTTATTTTGTATACTTGGGAGTTGTTTCATGTCAAGGTTTGAAAATGGATATTTTGTTCCTTTTTTAAAAAGGTAAAACCTCTCTACTTCTACAAATTAAGAACATTTGGCCCAGTTCAACTCTATAAGTTATGTCCCCATCACATTTTTCAGTAGATGACTTCATAGACTGTAGCTTTCTTGTCTCCAGAGCCAGTGACTATGTATTTATCATCCACAGAGATGTCACAACTAAGCACAGATGAGGACTCTTTGGACTAGATGGGGAAAAAAACACATAAAAATTTGTTACTAATTTGTTCAGTAACTACTGTTCTTTGAGGCGTATTGCATATGTCCATCCACTTCAGGTCTGTGTGTGCCCAGCGAACCAGAGGTTTTTCCTTTAGCAGTACGCTTCGGGGAGGCGAATGCACCATCAGCCACCTCGTGCTGCTGCATGATGGTATAAAGAACAGAGCCACCCCAGACCCTCATTTCCTTCTAACCAGATGGACTCCGATATAGAGGGGATGGAGGGTGCATCATGGAATGGACATGTGCAACACGTCTCAAAGAACAACAGTTACCGAACAAGTTAGTAACCGTTTTTAATTCTTCACGCGATTGCACATGTCCATTCCACTTCAGGTAACACACAAGAAGTACAATCCAAAGGTGGGTTTTGGAGTCTACCTGAACAAGGACTGAAGAACTACTTGTCCAAAAGTGGCACCATCTTTGAAATGCTGAGATATAGCCTCATGAATAGTAAGGTACACTGATGACCAAGTTGCTCTACAAATGTCTATTATAGGTACATGAGCCAAAAAAGCTGCTGAAGCTGCTGGAGATCTTGTAGAGTGTGCTACCGTCCTGTTTGGAGGGGTTACATAGGCAACACCATAGCACAGATGTATGCAAGATGAAATCCTCTGAGTTGAGACTGGAAGTTCTTTCATTTTTACTGTAACTGACACAAACAGCTGGGACAATGATCTACAAAACCTAATTCTGTCCAAATTCTCTTCTAACATCCAAGGTATGGAACTTCTCCTCATCCTTATGAGAACGGGGCTTAGGAAAGAAAGTCAGTAAGTATATGGCCTGACTGAGGTGGAATTCCAATACTTTAGTCAGGAATTTCAGATGTGGGCACAAGTATACCTTGTCCTCATAAAAAAACTGAGTGAGGAGGGTCAGCTACCAAAACTCGTAACTCCACCATCCTTCTCATGGAGGTAATAGCTACCAAAACCACTGCTTTCATAGACAGATGTGGTAAAGAGCAGGTAGCCATTGGTTCAAAGGGCAGACCCATCAACCTTGTTATCACTAGATTTCGGTCTTAGGGAGGAATGGGATCCATGACATGGGGATATAGCCTGTCCAGACTTTTTAAGAATCTGACTGTTATAGGATTAGAAAGCTCTTGAGTGGCCTGCAATTGGTGGGTGGAGAATGGAAGTAGCTGTCAGATGAACTCTGATGTAAGTAATCAATAGGCCTTTTTGTTCAGATGGAACAAACAGTCCAAAACATGTTGGATAATGGCCATGACTGCAAAAACACCTTTCTGCTTTGATCAGAAGAACTGTTTCCCCTTCAACAGGGAAGTGTATCTAGTAAATGGCTTCCTGCTATTCATGAGAACATTTGCATATTATTCTCCAAACACTCCACCTCTAAAAATGTTAAGCATGGATCATCCAGGCAGTAAGATGGAAAATGGCCATGTTGGGATGTAGCAAGCAACTGTGGTCCTGAGAAATCAAGCTGGGTTCTATAGATAGCGTCAAAGGAAACCTGGAAGAGACGCTCAGCAGACTGGAGAACTAATGCTGGCGAGACCAAGTTGGTGCTATGTGGACCACACACACATGACTCTTCTTGGGCTTGGGAAGTAGCAGAATAGGAGGGAAGGCAGTTTGTCTTTCCAAGAAAGCAGGAAAGCATCTGTCAGCAATCCCTGACTGTAAACAAAAGAGCTGACACTTTATGAGTAGTTAACAGGTCTATGTGAGAGACCTGGTTTGAAAAATGAACCTCACAAGCTCCGACCTGACAAGACCACTCATGGTCTATGCTGGACAAACTGCTCAGACAATCTTCCAAGCCGCTCTGAACACCAGGAAGGTGACAGGCTTTGAGATGAATTGCAAAACTCCCAGACATGTATCACCTCTTGACAGAGATTGTCTGACCTGGCCCTTCTCTGTCTGTTCATGTAGAACATCGCTGCAGTGTTGTCCATGAGGACTTAGAATCATAGAATATCAGGGATGGAAGGGACCTCAGGAGGTCATCTAGTCCAACCCCCTGCTCAAAGCAGAACCAGGCTAAAGGTAAGAACACCCGGGCTACTGGAGCATTCAGGATTGTTCTATACATTGTATTCTCTGAACTGGGAAGAAGATTGACTTGTCCTGATTGTTCAACATAACCAGAATACTGAAGAGGAATTGGATCGTGGATCTAACTTCCACCTGTAGCTTGGATCGATCCCGTACCAGCCAGTCATCCAGGTTAGGAAAGACTTGGACTCCTGCTGTCCTTAAGAATGCAGCTACCCCTGCCATGCATTTTATAAATACACAGACTTAGGGCAAGAGACAGGCAGAAGGGTAGGACTGCAAACTGATAATGGGTCTTGTTAACCAGAAATCTTAGGAATCTCCTGTAGTTTTGAGGGGCAGCCACATGAAAATGTGCATTCTTCAAGTCGAGGGCAGCACACCAGTCACCTGGATACACAGAGGGGGATGATGAAGGCTAGGGTTATCATGCATTATTTTACTTTCTTTAAAATTTTTACAAGTCCAGGATGGGTCTGAGACCTCCTTTTGCCTCTGGAGTCAGGAAATAATGTGACTAGAAACCTCTATAATGAGGAGAACCTCTTCTATAGCTCTCAAATGGAGATGAGACTGCACTTGTCAGAGGACAACATACTTGTGAGAGTGTTCTCTGAAGAGAGGTAGGGAAGGAAGTTGGGTGGGGGGGAGTGGAAATAAACAGCAAGATACTGTTTCACAGTACCTAGGACCCATTGATCTGTGGTAATATGGGACCAAGGATATAGGGACCAAGAAAACAAGTTAGAAAAAATATGGGAGGGAGAAACTGGCACATCACGATCCAGTACTCCGTCCCCAACAAGACAATCTAACAGACTGCTGGGGTTTTCTCTACTGTCTCAAAGAACCCACTGAAGTAGAAATCTGAGGAGGAGGTGGTCTTATCGTGTGATTTTTCCCCTCATTTTCTAGAATGTTCAGGCTGCATAGGTGGGGAAAACAGAGATCTCTAAAGAGACTGAGAGCAGACTGCTTTCTTTTAGAGAAAGGCATGTAAATTCTCAACAATGTCAATGTGGCCCTCAAGGCTGTGGACCGTCTCATCCGTCTTCTGAGACAAGAGGGTAGGACCTTTCAAGGGGAGACCCTGGGTCATCTGATGGACTTTTTGCAGGGGACCTGAAGACTGAAGCCATGAACATCTGTGCATAGATACTGCAGATCCCGTGGTGTTGGCTGCTCAATCTACCCCATCTAAGGATGTTTGCAGAGAGGTCAGAGCCACCAGCCTGCCCTCATCAAACAGGGTCTGGAATTCCTGTCGAGCAGCATCTCACAACTCGTCTGAGAACTACAGAATATTGTCACAGAGGGAGAAGTTGTATCTGGCCAATAAGGTTTGTTGGCTAAAGATATGAAATTGTAGCCCAGATGTAGAATAAATTTTCCTATCAAAAATGTCTAATTTCTTCATGTCTTTGTCCTTTGGTGTAGAAGATGGTCAACACTGACACACTCTCATTCACCTCCAAGATAACTAAGGAACCTGGCAAAGGATGGGTATAAAAACGTTCATAGCCTTGAGAAGGGACATGGCACCCTCTGTCAGTTCTCTTAGCTGTCAAAGGCAGAGGATAGCATTTGCCACAAGGATTTTGTAGATGTTGCTGATGGGCAGAGCCACTCTGGAAAGCCCTGCTGAACCCATAATGCTGAACCCAAAAGCCTATGGGAAACTCTCCTGGAATCACTTCAGCAGGAATATCAAAAGAGGTAGCTACTCTTTTTTAAAAGTTCTCTATAAGCCCTGATGTCATCTCCTACAGGTGAGGAATCCTGGGGGATTACAGACTCGTCAGATGAAATGAGGGAAAATACAGAGGAGGCTGAGGCTAATCCTCCTGTGGTGCAGTGGATCAATGTTTGGAAGTATGAAGCTGGTATTGAGAGTCTTCTTGGTATGGACCTTGTGATTGTCATCTGCTAGGAGATCTATAAAGCTAGGGAACCAGGGAGGATCTGGAAGTGGGAGGCATACCCCACAGGTTCCAGTAAGGCACAGATATGGCATAGGACCCCAGACACAACTACGCCAAGGATCCATGTCTCTGCACATGTGATAGGTACGAGGAACGGAATTCCTGCAATGAAGGTGAAGGGGAGCGTTGTCATCTAACCCAGGAGCAAGGGGCATAGGAACCTACCTCACAATCAAGGAGGACCCTGATTTGTAGGACTATGGTGGTACTGTGCCAAGCAGTGCCAGAGCCTGGGGGTGTCTCTCCAGAAATATTGGAACTGGGAACAGCATGCTGTTTACCTCTGGATGGAACTGAGCGAGAAAGTGCTGGACACTCCAAAGAGCTAGGCCCAAACAGTATAGAGGGCTGAATTTGTCTCTGAGGTAGGTCCACAGACAGGGCCTCTCACTGGTACCAGCTAGCTTGTCTCCTGGACCATCAGAGAATCTGGCACCATGAGGCAGAGTAGATCCTGTGCTGCCACATAGGTCTCCAGTGTCATCAATACCAAGAGATTTTCCTGGTGCTATTATTGTGGTACTGAACGAGTCAGCGCTGTAGCAGGGGTCCTTCTCAATGGCCCAGGCATGGGTGCTGGAGTTGATAACCCTTGATGAGAAGAGGTTAGTAACAAGGAGCCTCTCTTCCCAGAGGATACCCTATTCCGTCCTCCAGATTGTTTACTGATGGATGGTCCCAGGGACCTCGATCTTCTAAGGGATCCAAGATTCGGCTCCTCTGATAAATGGTCTGATCTTCCATGCTTCTTTCTTGCCACTAGAAAAGGGGATTGGTGCCGACCTTCAGAAACAGTGTCCCAAGGGACAGTCCTCACCAATGCCAAAGTACTTGATGCCCTCCTTGAGAGGAAGATACAGAAGGTGGATGCAGAGCGGCCTCCAGGAGGATGTGGCACAATCTCACCTATCTGTCCTTTTTCCTCTGGGGTTTGAAGTCTCTGCAAATCTGGCAGGGATTTTGAATGTGACCCAGAATGAGGCACTTCAGGCAGGTGAAATGAGGGTCATTCACTGGCATAGATTTCTTGCTGCCAGCACAAGACTTAAAACCCAGAGACCAATGTATACCTCAGTACTGGGTGTCAGTAACCTACAAATAAGAGGGAACCAATGCTTCAAGAAAAACAACCAATAAAACCTACAGTAATCTAACACCAATGAATATCACTTAATTATTTACATAAAGGAAGATAATTTCCGTGTAAAAGTAGAAACTTGAAGCCGCATGCCCATGTGCTCTGACTACTGATCCCAGGAGGTCAGAAGGAACTAGGGCAGTGTCATGAGGGGACTGAGGGCACATATGCCACCCCAGTGGGTACTTTTAGGGGGGAAATTTCCAACTTTGGTGCATTGGGTGCAGACACTCCTGAAGTGGAATGGACATGTGCAATCACTGAAAGAAAAACATAACATTAAAATAAAAAATCCTTTCTTCACCCTCCCTCCAACACTTTTCGTTTTGTGAAGAAATTAAAGGGGCAGGGGGCTATTACTCTTACCTGGAATATACTGGCTCCATAGGGGGTCCGCCAGGCATTAAGAAGGTTATCTTTTCCAGTACTCACAAACCATTTACCTAGAAATGTAAGAAAGGCAATGATAACATATAAAAAAAATTCCAACAACTGACAGATTTTACATTTTCAACTCACATTTATGAAGTTTAACTCAATAGGCATATTAACCTCAGGGGTTATTAGCTGCCTGATTAGCACTATTCAAAGCTCTTGGTACTAATCAGCATGGTTTTTGCTTACATCTGTGGGGGGGGGAGATGGGAGGGTGGATATGAAACCCACCTCAGAGGAATGCTGTTGCTGCTTGTAATAATAATACTTTTAAAAAAAAAAATAACGACTTGGTAAGAAGAAAGCACTTTACAAACATTAACTAATTCTCAACAGCCATGGGAGGAAGGTAGATGGGCAAAACCATCATTTTACAGATGGCGAATAAGAGGCAGAAAGGTGAAGTGACTTCCCCAAGTCATAAAGCAACTGGCAGAGCAGGGATTAGAACACAGGAACCCCTGGCTTCCAGTGCCATGTTCAGGCCAACTTACCACAGTAAGCAAACTTAAGTGACAACACGCAGCTCTCATGCAGATGTAGTTGATACTTGTCTGGTTTATTTACATGTAGTACTTCCACATTGCTGCTCTCCATCCCCACAGCTAGCCATTCACCAGTAGGGCAATATCCAAGGGAAAAGATCTGGAGAAATTAAATGAGGAAAATGTTTATCTTTTTGCAATGTTAATGAGTGAAATATCACAGTGGAAGAAAGAGACTAAAACCAAATCCAAACTGTTCACCAGCAAGAATATAGTTCCAATTCCGATAAGAGAATAGGGGAATATTTAGTTATCTATTCATGTAATTCAAACTATGCTTTAGGGGAGAGCGGGAAGTGAGATGTCCGTTAGGCTATCGTTGCCAATTTGTGAGCCAATAATCTATAGGAATTCCAAAACATAATGTATGTTTTGTCGTCTAACAGCAAAATAAAAATTTCACACTTGCACTGGGTTTAGTTCTTGAGTATCATCCTAAATAAACTGGCAAATTTAAAAAAAAAATTATAGGAAAAACTAGTCACCTGTGATGTGAAGTCATGCTGTTGTAGCTGTCTCCCTTCTCTCAAGTCCCAGGATCTGACAGTGTTGTCCAAACCTCCCGTCCAGAGCTTGGTACCATCATTAGAAATGTCAATACAGCTGGCTCCATCTGTGTGGCCCTGGAATTGCCTGATAAAACAAACCGGATTGAATAATGATTTCCTGCCAGAGTTCAAGGTAAACACTGTTGTGTTGTTAGTTTTGGATTCTGTGTGTGTGTGTGTGTGTCATCTCTTCTGAGTCTGCTGATGTGCAAGAGCCAGCCCCTCCCCCTGGCTGGACATGAAATGCACACATTACAAAAACCACTTTGCAGGTGTTAGGGAAATGATCTGTAGTACAGCTAGCTGAACAAAAGCAGTCAAATATTTCCTATCAGATTTTGGGAGGAAGGAAAGCTATTTAAAACCCAAAATACAAGTACGTTAGCCATCACACCTGGAAAAAATGAATGAAACACCAAGGTTAAAAGAACAGACTATCCAGGGTACAAACTAGTTATTTCTGCGTTTTTATTTATCTGTGAATCAAGAAGATAAATACCTAGCAGATTTGGTTACATAAATATTAGTAGGAAGGAATCCAGAAAACTAAAAACAAACACTGCCACCATGACTGAATGAGCAAAATTATGCCCTCAGTGGTAGTCGATCATGAGATCCCATTGACACTAAAGAGCATATTTTGTTTTAAAGCTTTGCCTTAGGAACTCCCTGCTCTCAGCATCAAAGTGTCAACTCAAGTTTTCCTTGATCCGCAGACCAACATCCTCTGAGATGCTTGCATTTTTCACTGGTGATTGGCTTTGGGGAAGTCCTATGCCTTAGTGTCAAAGGGGTGGTGGGGAGGGGGAGAAAAGACTCTTTTGGGAGTCAACTATAAATCATAAATTACAACTGCCACAATAAAGGTCATGTGGCATGTTTGGTTTTGAGTCACTGATCTGAAAACACAAGGAGTTATCAATTAGTAAAAGTAGCAGGCAATGGAAGATTAGAAGCAAACATACAGAGGTAAGAAGTGCATCACAGCACTATGGCAGCTAGTCCTGGTCATTCATGAAAGTGTCAGAAAATTTAGAAAGATTTTATTTGTACACAGACATAATTTAAATACGTAGCAAGAGCGTACATAGAAGCTCTTACATCCACATCTTAGGACATGCCAAAATCAAATTTGTGGATCTAAACATTCAAAAGGCTTTATACTTTGTGCAAGTATGTGGGCCTAAATTCTGAAGAGTGACTAGGATTTGGGTGCCTCTGTTTTTTTTGGTGCCCACTCGGAGACCTTTAAATAGGCCCAGAGTGTGTAATCAACACTTATGGAGAATCAGGGCCATTCCTAATTTAGGCTCCATTTCCTTACAGTACCATGGATCTCTACAAATTTAGTAGCAATGGACCTAATCTTAGCTTTTCAGTGGACCACAGCATTATTATACTATCAGCTATCCCAGGCAATTCCAAATCCAGCCTCTGCATAATGGCAGAAAGGGATAACATTACCATGCCGGGCACTCACATTTAGAAATGGATTCTGCCTCTAGCACAGTCACTGTTTTGTCTTGAAGTCTTAAAAGGAAGTCAGTTGAGGAAATGACTTATCTGGGCATTAAGTTAATCATACTCCCTGCCAACCAATCCTAAAAGAATCAGAGATTGGCTGCAAAGAGTATTACTTATTAGCCTCCAAAAAAACAGATCAACTGTCAAAAATAGTATCTTAAAAATGTGAGAGGAGAAAACTGGGGAGGAATGGCAGAAAAAAACAGAATACATGAAATTGTTTCAACTTTAATTTAACACTATTTATACTATGGTTAAATTAAACAAAATTTAAGAGCTGCTCCAAGCCTCATTTAACACTTGGTGCATCCCAATGCCAGTATAATCCACTGTATGTTTAAAAAAAAAAATCTCCTTCGTCTTTGCTGTTGTGTTCCAGTAACACATGGTCAAAAGTATAATGCCTTGTCAACACCCATTTCTCAAGCACAATGGACTATTGGTATTTCATGCCTTATTGATACAGTTGGCAGAATCCACACTCTTCTAAATCACTTTTGGATAGTCCAATTTTGTTACCACAAGCAGGTACTTATGTAATAAGGGTCAAGAAAAGCCAAAGAAACATACTTCAATACTACCCCGAAGTTTGCATTCACCCTTCATCAACCATGAAGATTAAAGTGATATATATGCCATGGTCTGCAGTGATTTGGGGCTGATCCAAAATTCACTGAAGTCCATGGGAAGTTTTATATTGACTTCAGTGGGCTTTGGATCAGGCCCTTTATGAGCTGGGAGAATGTCTTCCAGGACTAGGCTGAGATCATCACTAAACAAGGATTCAATCTGTTCTCTAGATAACAGGAACTACCTACGTTTAACAATTTTGTCATGAAATACATTATGTAGGAACAATGAATATTCAGTAAAAATCCTTTTGTAAAGTAAGAATAACTCACCTGACCAACGTCTGATTGTGCAGATCCCACACTGCAATATTCCCATCACTACAGCAGGAAAAGCAGACCTTGGAATCGGGGCTGATAGCCAGAGCGTAGCAGGCTGGAGCAGAAGATGTCAGCTCTGCTTTTATACGAGGAGTTGGTGCTGCCAGGTCCCATATGGATAATGTGCTGGCTTCCCCACCAACTATGAGGGTGCATCCATCAGGGAGCAATTTACAGGAGCGGATGTAGTTATCTCTGTTCTGTACAATACAAGCCACCTCAGTTACATTAATAAATGCCTACTGATAATAACCAATGACATGATCCATGCTGCATCCAAGTTTTAAACACTAGGTTGTATTTTCCTGGTGCCAAAGTACACAAAATTCACCAGCAGTTTCTAAATGGCTTCCATCTCCTACCTTTCACCACTGAGCAGAGAGTACAGCTGTAGAAATTAAGCTACAGTTTTCATATTGCAAGTACGGAAGCCTACTTTGTTTTGAATCTGATGGGTAGCAATTCTTACATCTCATTACAAACTGACAGAGCCAAGGTAACAGAGCCAAGAGCTTGCTTGCTGTGCAAGTGCACTCCTTCTGCTATGACTGCCAACACTGCAGGAATATTTTCGAAAGAGCAAATGACCTCTTACTTTGGCAGTGTGAAGAAACCATCTATGAAAAACAGTTTGTAAAACCAATACCGCCCTCGAGTTTTTTTCCTTAAACACTATTTTGTGCTTACCATTTACAGCTACAAACGCTGCACCTTTTATGTCCTGACTGCTTTTAACCTGTTTCTTGGGACTGAGACTGGGTCTTCGTTTGTCAGCCGGGCTCTTACCACATAACTGGTTTCACACTTGTGATAATGCTGCTGACTAAAAAGTACTAAGGGGAAACAGTCCAGGCTTCAGCCATTACAAGTTTTACTCCATAAATTATTGGCTGTCATGATTTCCTCATTTTAAATAGCAAAATTACTGTAATGAGCACTGTGCAGCAGCCAAAAGGATAAAGCCTATAACTCAAAACATTCAAGAAAGCAATATTACTATTTGTTTTGCGTTCCACTTTCCTTACTACAGCAGAACAATCATTTTTTTTGCAGTAGCTGTATTATATCCTTGCTGGCCTTATTATGTTCAGCAATAAGACTACATAACCTACATGTAGATAGCTATGAATAGTGCTTCCAGGACTGCATCCTCCACAAAGCACATCCTATATATTCAGCAATGATATTTGATGGCTAACACTGGGACAGTAGTAGTAACAAAGCCAGACTTTGTACCTTGGCTCATACCAACACCATTGAATATTGAAAGCAAACTGTTTTAAATAGATACTGTAGGGATTTATAGCTTATACCCCTAGTAGAGCACTTGCCTTCACAGTTCATATTTTACTGGTTGCCTTTCTTTCCAAACTTTTTCAGCTGGTTTTATTGGTTGTGGAGCAGAGTATGGTGTATGAAGCTTCCTGAGCTAGTTCTGCCTGCTCCATGATGTATACAGCACTGAACTCATTGTCAGCTCTCAACAAATGTACGTTTATGTTCAGAACAAGAGCAAATACATATTAAGTTTAAGACCACTCCCTGTACTATAATCAGGCACACTGTAACTACCTTCTATTTAAGTGAACTGTAGCAAAAGAGAAATACTTATGGAATGTTCTAGGCACCACAGAGCAAGCCTGACTGCATTCTCTTTCTGTCACTTTCATCTCATCTAATGGGGAAACCCCCATTATCTGTAAAAGGGAGAATGGGGGACAATTTACATTTAAAAGTCATCTGTCTAGTGCCGTATATGATTATTACTGATCATATTTGTGATGAATAAACTATGATTCAACTCTCACCACTGCCACCATTTTATTTTAAAAAATAGTTACATACCTAAAGCAGGAAACAGAACTGCCTGCTATTTCCTTATAATATGAATAAAGTCCAGGCCTGGAGAGCTATTTCCTTATTGAGTCTCCAAGGAGAAGTTACCCTTGTGCACAAGTTCCTGTTTGCTTACCAGGCAGTCCAGCTGAGAGACAGGGCTCTTGTTGCCAGGTTGGCTAATATCCCAGACTTTGACACATCCCTTTCCCCCAGTGTACACGTGTCTTGTGGGGTTGCTGATGGTAACTGCACACACTACTTCCCCATGATTCAGAGTATTGATCTGACGAGCATGGCGAGGGATTCCTGGTCCAATGAGGGCATCAGGAGGGAAAGGTACAGGCTGCATCTGACCATCTGCAGTAACGTGAAAGGAGTATGCTCTTTTTTGGGAAAGAGGGAAGAGGAGAGAAAAAGACAGAAAGAGAATTAGGTCAACCATTACATTGCTGAGTTGTGAGAAATAAGAGCAACCTTTAGCAGATTCTTTGCTTGGCTAATTTTATTTTTCACATTATAATCAATGTAAGCTGCAATGCCAAATGCTATAGGCACAGAAAATTTGGGATGGGATGAGACCACTCAAAGCAGACAGTTCTATCTCCTCTTGCATGAGAAGTAACTAGAGCAAAAAATAAAAGTGCATTAAGTGGTACGATTAACAAGCCCCCTTAAAAAAAGTCTATATACATGAGGTCATAGCAACTTCCTAATCTCCTTTTAGCCACAGGGAATTTAACCAAACACCTAGACTGCAAATATGAACTAAATGTGAGTCAACAGTGTAACACTGTTACACAAAAAGCGAACATTATTCTGGGAGTATTAGCAGGAGTGTTGTAAGCAAGACGCGAGAAGTAATTCTCCCGCTCTACTCCACTCTGATTAGGCCTCAACTGGAGTATTGTGTCCACGTTTCAAGAAAGATGTGAACAAACTGGAGAAAGTCCAGAGAAGAGCAACAAAAATGATTAAAGGTCCAGAACACATGACCTATGACAGAAGATTGAAAAAATTGGGTTTGTTTAGTCTGGAAAAGAGAAGACAGAGGGGACATAAGAGTTTTCAAGAACATAAAAGGTTGTTACAAGGAGGAGGGAAAAGAATTGTTTTTCTTAACCTCCGAGGATAGGACAAGAAGCAATGGGCTTAAATTGCAGCAAGGGAGGTTTAGGTTGGACATTAGGAAAAACTTCCTAACTGTCAGGGTGGTTAAGTATTGGAATAAATTGCCTAAGGGGATTGTGGAATCTCCATCATTCGAGATTTTTAAGAGCAGATTAGACAAACACCTATCAGGGATGGTCTAGATAATACTTAGTCCTGCCATGAATGCAGGGGATTGGACTAGATAGCCTCTGGAGGTCCCTTCCAATCCTATGATTCTATGAACAAATGGAGGCATTTCTGATTATTTGTACAGCTTTTGATATTTGCATTCGTGCCAGCGTCTAAGTATGAGTGAACTGAAACTGATGGGCTGGGATGTGGAGAATGGTAGCTGAATAAAGATACATATTCCTTGAAAAAAATGTAGATAGGCAGATGCTCCACATTTATTACTTTCAGAATACTCCACTAATAGTAGATAGGACCTAGTGTTTTGAGTATTTCTTTTATAGCTCAAATACCATTATAGGACAAAACCTTTTCACTAACTTAACACATTTTATTGCCTCGGTGAGATCCCTAATTTTGTCCTAATGTTTTTAATACCTGTCTGATTCACCTCACAAAGACCAATACTACCATCAACGCTGATGCCACATTTATGAGAGTCTCAAAAAGGCCAAAAACTGAATGAACATGGAGAGGAGAATGAACTACCTGCTCACTAATACAAATTGGGCAGTTTGAGTCACACTGTTTGGTGCTCTCCCTGGTTATCCCTTTTATTTTTTCCTTAAAATATCCTTTTCATAAAAGGATGATCAAAGTACCTATCCTATACTCCAAATACAGCCTTCCTACAGCCTCTCAGTCAGTGTAAATCAGATGAAATTCAGTATTACATACACTTCTTTTACATATTGCACTATGTAATTGGCATTCTATCCTACAACTGTTACTCTCAGATTTTTTGATTTGTGTTTTCTGTAATATCATGTGCTAGAACCAGGGACTGAAAAACCCACTCAAATGGGGTGAGTATGCTGACTAGGGATGGGGAGAGAATAGATAGAACAGCTGGCTCCTTCCCTTGAAGGAAGGGATTAAGCCTGAGAGTAGAGCAGCCCACGTGCTATTATTGTTTTCTCAAAAAAGAGTAGAGGGAAGCAAGCTGCATTTATGTTAAGGCATGGATGTTTCTTATAGCTGGCCACATGTGGTGGAATTCATACTTGAGTGAATGCACACAGGTGCATGGGTACGGATGAGAGAGAGAGCAAGAAACAGAATGAGGGGGCTATACTAGCTAAGAAGTGAAGGAGAGAAAGATCTTCAGGAAGATGTGCACAAGAGAAAATGTAGGACTGGCGGTAAAGAATAGAAGATAACATTGGGAAAGAAAGAGAAAAAGATACAAGGGCATGAAGAGAAAAAGAATGGAAGGATACTCACTCCAAACAACACAATGTATATAATAGGATGGAAAAGTTGAGTAAAGCCAAAAAGGGGAAACAAGATACAAGAAAAAGCACAGGAGACAAAGTTATACTGTTGCAAAACTTATTAAATGGGAAGTAGATTGATAATGCAAAATATAAACACAGTATTCTTTTAAGTTGTCTAGGGCATGGCTTTTGGGGCTGTGACGGCACAAGTGTTTGTCACATGGGTTAATAGTAGATGTTGGGAAAACTTCTGAAGCTCCCTAGTAAAATAATTTGAATATAAAATGTTCAAGTTTTGTCACGATACATTCCCTGCATTGAACTGAATATATCATTTATCTTCATGATGCTGATAGCCAGACTCATATTGCCTATTGCCCTCTCTCTGTTTTATTGACTGTCTCAGGTTTGTAGCACTTCCTTTTTGTTCATTTCCTCCTTCAGGGCACAGGAACAAAGTGAACACTAGCCCTCAACAGTTAATATCTTGTAGGTGACTCCACTAGTTATATCTCCTTTCATCCAATGAGTATTTTCCATTTATAAATACCATTAGTATTTGATTTAGAGGGCAGTTCTTTATTCACTCAAAAAGCCCACCGTTCTAAATACCATAATTACTGCCAACGTTGTTACTCTAAGAAACAAAAACAAAGGGATGAACAAAATGAGGCTCTGTGATAAAAATACTATGTGATTATGTAATTAAAGACTGTCCCATAATGCATGTGCATGGGAACAAAATTAAGGTTGCACAGCCAACCATAATTCTGGCATTTCCTAACTTTTGACTTTGCAACTCTACTAGTATTCTTTTACACATTGCTTTCTTGTGTGTAATTTCCTAGGTTTTTAAAAGTAATAAACTGAAAAAGCTGAAATTCTCCATCAGACTGACACCACCAGGGGTCATCAGCAGGTTTGGAATCTTTATATCTACCACACTGCACACCACTGTGCCACTTGAGCTCAGGGAGAAATTGATAGAAGACTATCATCCTTGATGTGTACCAGCCCTACAGTGGGTTTCACAGACATTTACTGAGAGCAGAAGAATTGGAATCTTGAGTTCCATTCCAGGCTCTTGAGGGGAGTGTGATCTAAGTGGGCACAGACACCGTCTGTCTGTTCCCCCCAAGACTGACCCCTTCTGCTCTGTTCCTCCCAGCCCGTGCTTATCGTTTTTTCCCCACCCAGCTCCTCATTCCAGTCCCATTCTCCTCACCTAGCCAGTCCCAGTCTCCACTCATAAGGCTTCTCATCCCAATCCCAGTGCCCTTGCCCAGAAAATCCTAGTCTCAACTCCTTCAGACTCCCCGTTCCAGCCTCAGTCTCTGTCCCTTTTCCAGTCCCAGTCTGTTTATCCAGCCAGTTCAAGCACCCCTCACCCACTGGCTCCTAATCTGATTAGTCTCCCTGGTCTTCATGCACACCCATGTTCCCTTCCCCAGGGGCTCCAGTCCAAGGCTTCTCCTCAGGCTCCTCACCCAATCTCACTGTCTCCCTACCCCAACTCCTTGTCTCAATCTCATTGCCCAGCTAGTCCCTGTAACTTAGTTGCTAATATCGAAGAAGTCTTTATTGACCGGATGTGATTTTTCAAAGGCTTGTAATCCCAATATGGGCAGATTTTCCCCAGGGATGGCAAAAGACATAGTCCTGACACAAAGGTCACCCCTTGTCGAATTTTATGTCACCGCTCCAAAGCACGGGGTCCTTGAGTTTTTCATTGAAAATGTCACCAGAATTTTTTAACATGCGCAAAACAATATATTTTTCCCTACCCTCGTTCTCGGAAGTGACTGAATTGTTTTTTCTGAAATTTATTTTTTTAAATTCAGCCTGAGGCAGACATCAGGCATGGCAAATTTCAGTCCAAACGTCTGAAGTTTGGCAAAGTTAGAAGCAACTGAAACCAGGGTCTTATAAGCAGACATGTCAGGCAATCTTAATAATAGACACTGCTACCAGACCCAGCTATAATAAAAACACATACAAACTAAACCAACACCACCAAAACTTACATTTCTTACATTCTGTAGGAAGAGATTAATTCCCCACCCCCTTCCTTTTTTGGTTAATTTTTACTCTTCCTCCAAGTCTCCTCATACACAAGAGCTAAGATTAACCTACAAGGATGCTGGAAACTTCTAATTGTGTACAATGGACAAGTAACAGATAGTCTGTAAGTAATTAAATTAAAAACATATGACAAACAACCCCACTCCTGCCTGAAAAAACCCTAAACGTTATTTAGGTTACTAAATCAAGCTCTTTAAAATTAGGAAGTGCCAAAACTGAGGTTGCCAATGAACTACAATAAAGTATTTAATTACATGATCACATATTTCCTGCCTCATTAAACACACCGGATTGTATTACAGTAGTGGTTAGAGGCTCCAACAGAGATCAAAGCTTCATTGTGCAAGGTACAAACACATAATAAAGATAATGCCTGTCCCAAAGAATTTATAATCTACATAGACTAGGCAGACAAAGGGTGGGAGAAGAAACAAAGGCATAGAGCAGTGAAGTGACTTGCCCAAGGTCACACAACAGGTCAGATCTAGAAAGAGAATCCAGGTATAGAATCATGACAGCTGTGAGAGGCTGTAGTTGGCCTTATAGTCTGGCTCGCTCTCTGTCTCTCTCACACACACATAAAAGCAGAAGTTTAAGTTCCAGTTGCAAAATTTTTATTACTGGTGAAAATACACAGGCAGAAAGATACACAAGTAAAACACAACTCGACTTTTAGATCTCATGCTGGTTTTGCAGGGCTGGCAGTTATGCAGACATTTTTTTTTTTACTTGTAGATTGACCAGATTTGTTCTGGCTGTGACAGAGGTAAGAAACATGAAGTCCCCCACCGAAGCCATTTTTTTCAGTCACCTTTCAGAGTAATAATCATACTTGTGCACATTAATTTTTTTTCCCCAATATATGAAATCTTATTTTTGAAGGTTACTGCTTGACTCCCAATATTTTCAAAACATCAGATTTTCTAATATTTCAGTTTATTTATAAATTAATATGCAAAGTTTGTTAGTCCTGGGGAAGAGGAGGGGCAGAGACAATATCTTCCTGTGTGTGTAAAGTGCACATTCAATATGTCAGTGACTAATCCTAGAATGTAAAATCTTGAACCTAATTTAAGGCTTGTACATTCATACCAGTGTATGTTCATTCTCTTTTAATGCAAGTAATTCAATTATTAATCATATCAAACCAACAATATGCAGTGTTGTTGTAGCCATGTTGCCCCAAGATATTAGAGAGACAAGGATGAGGGAATATCTTTTATTTTAACATTTCCCAGATCTGAAGAAGAGCTCTGTGTAAACTTGAAAGCTTGTCTCTCTCACCCACAGAAACTGGGCCAATAAAAGGTATTACCTCACTCCCCTTGTCTCTCTAAACCAACAACATGGCATAACATCTTATTGCTTCTTTTTTTTTTTCTTTTAAAAAAATTTTAACACTTGTGAAAATGAAGTGATCCTTCCTCAGAACAAGTACAGCACTGCCAATGCAGGTGCAAATGGCTTTATTTATTCCTCAAACTTTCCTTGCAGATTTCCAGGCTACCTCTTATCTTAGTCATTGTATAAATAAAGACGACCTCCTCTGCTGCTTCTACAGAAGAACTGTATTTCCAACCCCAGGCCTACAGCCCTGGTACACAGAAACACACACACGAGTATGGAAGAAAAATGAAAGTACTGTTGACCACAAACCTGAGGTACTTCCTGTGGGGCTGAGTGATTTTGATAGGAAAATATGCGTCCTTCAAGTCGAGGGCGGCATATCAGTCTGCTAGATCCAGCGAGGGGATGATGGAGGCCAAGGAGACCATGCGGAACCTGAGTTACTTCATGAACTTAAGTTCTCGCAAGTCCAGGATAGGCCTGAGGCCGCCTCTGGCTTTCAGTATTAGAAAATATTGGGAATAAAAGCCCTTTCCCCTGTGTTCCTGAGGAACCTCCTCCACTGCCTCTAGTATTAGGAGCGACTGAATCTCCTGGATAAGGAGCTGCTTGTGAGAAGGGTCCCTGAAAACGGATGGGGAAGGAGGGTGGAAGGCCACAGAATTGGATGGAGTATCCCCTCTCTACCATGCAGAGCACCTAGCAGTCCGACATGATACAGGACCATGCACGGTAAAAAGGGGACAGTCGGGAGGAAAAGGTACGGTGGGGTAGATCCAGCTCTGATCTGGTGCGCCATCCTCAACCGCACCTTCAAAGGGCCGGTTTAGGGCCAGAAGGCGGTTTGGATTGGCCAGAGCCCTGGCCTGAAGATGGGTATTGTCTCCTCCTGCCACTTCTGCTCCTCCTCCGAGAACCGTCCTGGCGGTTCTGCTGAGGGAATCTCGGAGGAGGCTGCAGCCTGAAGTGTCTCCGCTGTGTGGCGGGAGTGTGAAGGCCCAAAGACTTGAGGGTGCCTCATGAGTCTTTCAGGCTGTGTAGCCTCTTGTCTGTCTTTTCAGAAAAAAAAAGAGTCACACCCTCAAATGGGAAGTCCTGAATAGTCTTCTGGACCTCATGAGGGAGCCCAGAGACTTGGGGCCAGTAGCCAGGACCCTAGTGGCGGCATCTGCACCGTCCAATGTGGCTTGGAGGGAAGCCTGGGAGACTAGCTTCCCCTCCTCCACCAAGGCCTAAAACTCTGCTCAGGAGTCTGAAGGGAGGAGCTCTGTAAATCTGGCCATCGCCACACAGGTGTTATAAGAGTACAGGCTGACGATGGCCTGCTGGTTCAAAATACGGAGCTGCAGACCCCCAGTAGAATAGACCTTTCTCCCGACAAGGTCTAGTCGCTTAGCCTCCCTGTTTTCTGGGGAAGGCCCTTGGAAACTCTGCCTCTCACGCTGGTTAGCAGCGTCCACAACAAGAGAGTCAGGAGATGGGTGGGAATACAAATGTTTGTACCCTTTGGAGGGCACAAAATAACACCTCTCGTTGCGCTTGGCAGTGGGCAGCAAGGAAGTTGGAGTTTGCCACAGGGTCTTGGTGGTGTCCACAATAGTCTTAATAAGTAGTAGGGCAATATGAGAAGGTCCTGAGGGGGCGAGGATGTCCACCATGGGATCAGCCTCCTCAACCTTAATGCCCAGACCCTGAGCAGCCCTTTGCAGCAACTGCTGCAGTACCCTGTTGTCCTCAAGTACCGGGGCTACAGCTGTGCCCACCAATGCCTCGTCTGGTGACGATGAGGAGGAAGCACCTATAAGAAGTGGATGCTCCCTGCCATCCGCTCCCAAGGGGACCCGCGACTCTTGGAGCAGTGTTGGCGCCAACGGAGTGCTTGCTAGTGCTGTCGACGCCAAACCCAGTGTTGGCGCAGCCATCAGCAACACTGGTGGAAATGTCGATGGAGCCGGTGCCAAACCCCATCTGCACCAATGAAGGTGGCGGGCCAGTTGCCAGCATCGGTGCCTGCGCTGTAGTCGAGATTGGTGCCAGCACTGAAGTTGGACGAGTCACTGGTGCCGAGGTCGGTGCCGAGGCTGGAGGTGTTGGTGTGTTTTTAAACCATGGGGACCGCAGCATACCACGGCTCTGGAGAGTCGAAATGCAGGGGACCCCCAACAACTCTAATTAGTCTAATACTAATAACTAAGGTAAACTACATACAAAGAACTGCAGAATGCGCTTGCTAAGCAAAGGCTACGGGAAGTTCCAGCCAACAGTCACTGGTGGTAAGAAGGAACTGAAGGAGGGGCGGGTTGGCAGGGCTCTATATTGAGTGCCATGAAGGCACGACTCCAGGGGGCGCCCAGACTGACCCGACGGACGCTGCTATAGGAAAAAATCTTCCGGCCACCATGCACGTGCATGCGTACACACCTGATTGAAATGGACATGAACAAGCACTCGAAGAAGAATCAAGGTTTCTTGCTTGCTGGTTTAAATCATGAATAAATTTGAATTCATTTTAATTTAAATCAATCCACCCTGAAGCAGTCTCTCTGACCCTGGTTTACTGAGACAGTAAGTTGCTTTTCCATTTGTACCCAGGATTTTGGATTGGTACCAGGAATACACTGTTTCTCCTATGCACTACCACAATACAAATAAGAGTAATGTATTAATTTGTCTCAGAGTAATTTGGTACAAATTTAAATTTGGCACTTTTAGCTCTCCATTTTCCAAATAAAATAATTTTGTTTTATGATTATGACCCTCCCAGGAGAAGTCCAGAATTGTTCTTTCCATTTCAGAGAAATATCTAGAAATAGCGTTTTCATAATAAAATTGAACTGCAGAACTTTAATCATATTTATCATCCTAATTCTTCCTCAAAGTCAAGAAACTGATTTGACCAGCTCTCTCACGCTAGTTGTTCAACAAAATTGCAAAAATGCAGCAGTTTTGGGTTCTGCAGAAAGTGTCCCAGACAGCTTATAACTAGGACTTGCATGCTAAACATTTAAACAAATGAAATGCCATTTCCTTATTAAAATTACTGACATTATTTTAAAAAGAAGTTACATTTTGCCTCCATCTAAATCTTGTCTATAACATTTATATGCTCCGAACTAGATTCAAAAAGTACAAATAGAGCACCAATAAGAACACACGTCCTTAATACAATCATTCAGGGTGGATAAAAATCAATTACTTTAAAAAAAATCGGATTTTATTAATTTAGATCAGATTTTTTTGATAAAATGCTTTTTGAGGAAAAAACCTACCTAAAGGTAGTTTTTATTAAGATACATTATAGCTCAAAGATATCTTATAATGGAATAGGGATTATAAATTCTAATTCTATAGTATACAACAATCTAGTCATGTAATGTTTAAGAAAAGATTTGTAAATGAGTTCCAATAGTTCATGGATTAGGGAACCAATCTTATGGGGTTCCAGGGGCTTCTGTATAGATTATTTAGGTTAATCTTTCTATCTACCCAATGGGACTCAATGCTCAGTCTAGAAGATACAATCAGAGACGCTTAGTTTTGCAGTTCTCAAACTGTGGATTTGTGTCTTCAGAGATAACATGTTTGTTAACAGCAAAAAATTTAAAAAATAAATAAATAAATAAATACACACACACATACCTACATACATACAGAGAGATGAGAAATAACAGACCTCAACCCTATCGTCCCTCTGAAAATTTGTGTACACAGAGTCAAATGCCTTACCTCTCTCTAAAAGTGCAAAGTTTCAAAAAGTTCAATGAATAGAAGATTGTTGGGGGTGGAATAGATCTGGACAAGGAGAAGAAGTCTGGAGATAAATGTGGGAAAGGAGGGACAGGCAGTAGAAACAAAAGTGAAACTGTTTGAGCAGCAAATTCCAGAAGTCTTGAGGTCTTTCTGAGTGTAACCTTCATTGATTTGAGATCTACCATACCATTCTCTCACTAGAAGGGAAAACCTTTAATGGCAGCAGGCCGTAAAAGAGACCCAGTTTGGGAATATTTTAATGAAGGTCTTCTACCGGGGATAAGACAGGCATGCATACAAAATGCAAACAGTGAAACAAAGAAATGCAAGGCCTAGTTGCCTGATTGAAACAGCATCATTAGAAGTGTTCCTTCTCAGGAGGAAGCTGCGTTGAAGATGATGAAAGGAACATGTCTGAACATGCAGAATCTTCAGGTTGATAAACTTTTTTATTTCATACTTCTTTCTTAAGGGCTGCCTGTCTTCCTTCTGGACTAAAAAATATAGTTATTACTCAATGGTACTATCATTTTAGATGCAGCTGTGATAAAAAAAAATAAATAACTGAAATAGGCAGATCTTCCTTTTATAATGTCACCTCTAAAGTAGTACTGAGTGTCAGTGAAATGCAATGAGTAATACTAAATGAGTAGTATGGTAATAATAATTAAATAACTGCATTGATATATTTTGTTTAGGAGAATCCATCCTCAGACAGGATTCTGAAGACTATCCACCTTCAAGATCACCATCATTTTCTATAGTTTCAGAGTTATCTGCCAATGATAGTGTTCCAGTCACATAGCCATGGTACATCACCTGTAGCAAAAAGAAAAAAAATCTCCAGCATCCAGAAACAACCATAGATAAGTTTGTCATAAGAACCAGCAGATTGCAAAAGGAGGTAATTGATGAAAAATTGCAGTTTGTTTATGCAACAAACTCTCCTTTCTGTATGACTGAGAACGCACACTTCATTAATGAGACATTAAGACCAGGATACCGTCCATCCAACAGAGCAGATGTCACAGGCAGATTGCTGGATAAAGTGTACGAAAGAGAAATTGAGCACTGTGCAAAAGGTCTAGAGGGTAAAATTGTTTACCTGACGGTTGGAGCAATGTCCACAATGATCCTGTTGTGTGTGCTTGTGTGACACCGTCAGGAACAGTATCTCTGATAATGTCACGGCAAACCTGGTGGCTGAACTTTGTGACTTTGTCCTCACCCATAACTATTTCACATTTGGGGACACTGTATGCTTTCAAATCAGCAGCACTGCTATGGGTACCCACATGGCCCCACAGTATGCCAACGTTTTTATGGCTGACTTAGAACAACGCTTCCTCAGCTCTCATCCCCTAATGCCCCTACTCTACTTGCGCTACATTGATGACGATATCTTCATCATCTGGACCCACGGAAAAGAAGCCCTTGAGGAATTCCACCGTGATTTCAACAATTTCCATCCCACCATCAAGACCAATCCAAACAAGAGATCCACTTCCTGGACACTACGGTGCTAATAAGCGATGGTCACATAAACACCACCCTATACCGGAAACCTACTGACCGCTATACTTACCTACATGCCTCCAGCTTTCATCCAGGCCACACCACATGATCCATTGTCTACAGCCAAGCTCTACGATACAACCGCATTTGCTCCAACCCCTCAGACAGAGGCAAAAACCTACAAGATCTCTATCAAGCATTCTTACAACTACAATACCCACCTGCTGAAGTGAATAAACAGATTGACAAAGCCAGAAGAGTACCCAGAAGTCACCTACTACAGGACAGGCCCAACAAAGAAAGTAACAGAACGCCACTAGCCGTCACCTTCAGCCCCCAACTAAAACCTCTCCAGCGCATCATCAAGGATCTACAACCTATCCTGAAGGATGACCCATCACTCTCACAGATCTTGGGAGACAGGCCAGTCCTTGCTTACAGACAGCCCCCCCAACCTGAAGCAAATACTCACCAGCAACCACACACACACACACACACACCCCAGAACCACTAACCCAGGAATCTATCCTTGCAACAAAGCCCGTTGCCACATATCTATTCAGGGGACACCATCATAGGGCCTAATCACATCAGCCACACTATCAGAGGCTCGTTCACCTGCACATCTACCAATGTGATATATGCCATCATGTGCCAGCAATGCCCCTCTGCCATGTACATTGGCCAAACTGGACAGTCTCTACGTAAAAGAATAAATGGACACAAATCAGGTGTCAAGAATTATAACATTCAAAAACCAGTTGGAGAACACTTCAATCTCCCTGGTCATTCGATTACAGACCTAAAAGTCACAATATTACAATAAAAATACTTCAGAAACAGACTCCAACGAGAGACCGCTGAGTTGGAATTAATTTGCAAACTGGACACCATTAAATTAGGCTTGAATAAAGACTGGGAGTGGATGTGTCATTACATAAAGTAAAACTATTTCCCCATGTTTATTTTTCCCCCATACTGTTCCTTATACTTTGTCAACTGCTGGAAATGACTCATCTTGATTATCACTATAAAGGTTTTTTTTCCTCTCCTGTTGGTAATAGTTCACCTTACTTGATCACTCTCGTTATAGTGTGTATGATAACACCCATTGTTTCATGTTCTCTGTGTATATCTATCTATCTATCTATCTATCTTCCTACTATATTTTCCACTGCATGCATCCAATGAAGTGGGTTTAGTCCACGAAAGCTTATTCTCCAATAAATTTGTTAGTGTCTAAGGTGCCACAAGTACTCCTGTTCTTTTTGCAGATTCAGACTAATACGGCTGCTACTCTGAAACAGAAGAAGGGGATGTCTTCCTTATAGAAAGAACTGATACATCAGGAAATGCGCACACAGCAGAATACTTACAAGAAGTAACAGTAAAAGCTATAACAAACTGTGAAAAAAAATTCAAATGTCTAGTACGCAGCTTGGTCACAGACAATGCTGCAAATGTATCCAAGATGAGAAAAAATTATTTAGAAGAGAGTCCCAAGCTCATAACATACGGTTGCAGTGCTCATTTGATGCACCTCCTAGCCAAAGACTTCAGTGGTCCAGAAATAAAGGCTAATATTGTTGAAACTGCAAAATACTTCCATAACAACCACTTTGCAGCAGCTGCTCTGAAAAAAGTGGGAGGAACCAAGCTAACTCTCCCACAAGACATACAATGGAACTCAGTAGTGGACTGTTATGAGCACTATTATCAAGAACTGGCCTAATCTGATGACAGTTTGTGAACAAAATAGTGAAAAAATAGATAGCACTGTCACAGCCAGAGTTCTCAACATTGGGCTTAAGAGAAATGTTGAACACATGCCGAGTACCCTGAAGCCTATTTCTGTAGCCTTGAACAAAATGAGGTGAAATAGCTGTTTTATTCCTGACGCTGTTGAAATTTGGAAGGAACTGAGTGAGATCTTAAAGAGAGAAATGTGCAATGATAGAGTTAAATTATAAGCATTAAAAAAACAAATAGGACAAGCATTATCTCCAGCTCATTTTCTTGTGAATATTCTCATTACTCAGTACCAGGGTCAAACCTTAACTGCTGAATTAGAGGAGTTGGCTAGGACATGGACATCCAGCAATCATCCCTCCATAATGCCAACTATAATAAACTTCAGAGCTAAGGGTGAACCATTCAGGAAATCTATGTTTGCTGATGATGTTTTAAAGAAAGTCACACCAGTGAACTGTTGGAAGTCAATTAAGCACTTGGATTCAGAGACTGTTGAAGTGATAATCTCACTTTTAACAGAATAGCTTCTTCAGACGGCATAGAAAGAATATTTTCTTTCTTTGGACTAATTCATTCCAAATTGAGAAATCGTTTGGGACCTGAAAAAGCAAGAAAGCTTGTTTTTTCCCCCCCAGATTATAAAGAAACAGGAAAATGAAGGTGAAGATGACTGAGTTAGCTGAAGAAACCAATATTTTAAGTTTCTCCTGTTGACCTGGCTGACAATCAATTTAATTATTTTTTTAATTTTTCATTTAACTATTTCAGTTAAAAACACTTATCAAAAACAAACCTGACTTTAAAAAACTCGGATGTTTAACTAAATTCAAAAATTCATATGCCTGTTTTGTTAAAATATTGTAGATTTGCTGTTGAAGAAAAAAATCCAGAATACATAACGTTGCTGTTTTAGTTAAAATAATACACTTTAAATGTCTGTCTGATAATGTTCTCCTCCAAATACACCATGGCAAGAAAATCCTCCAAATATTATTAATTAACCTGTTGAATTGGAGGTAGTTCACCTCCCAGTGACTTCATAAATATCTGCTTCAATTACCTGCTTTTCTGATATAGATGTAAAACTAATCAGAAAAGTTTTCAAAATAAATCACTTTAAAAATGTATAGTGTGTACCTTCTAAAAATGAAAAAGACAGTTACCTTTTCCGTAACTGGTGTTCTTCGAGATGTGTTGCTGATGTGTATTCCACATTAGGTGTGCGTGGAGCCCATGTAGGGAACTTTCAGGCCCAAGGCCTGTGGTCGGCTCAAGACCTGACCCTACATATAAACTTCAAGGAGCTCAGGGCGGTGTGGCTGGCGTGCATGGTAATCAGGGTCCTCACAGACAACACGGCCTCGATGTTCTATATCAACAGGCAAGGCAAGGCCTGATCCTCTGCCACGAAGGCCTCAGGCTGTGGGACTTCTGTATAGCCCACGACATCCACCTGCAGGCCCTTCCACCTACTGGGCGCCTGGAACAAGAGGGCGGAATGCTTGAGCAGGGACTTTTCCTCCCAACACGAGTGGTCCCTCCACCAGGAAGTGGCCCACTGGCTCTTCCGAAGGTGGGGAACTCCCCAGGTGGACCTATTGGTGACACGGCAGAACCAGCGATGCCCCCGGTTCTGCTCCGGGAGGGCCTGGGGAGGGGCGCGATCTCTGATGCCTTTCTCCTGTCCTGGTCAGGCCAACTTCTCTATGCCTTTCCCCCATTCCCTCTAATCAGCAGGGTCCTGGAGAAGATAAAGACGGACAAGGCTTGGGTCCTTCCTGATTGCACTGGCATGGCCCAGGCAGCATTGGTACGGGACCCTCACAGGCCTGATGGTAGCTCCGCCGTGGCTGTTGCTGCTCCGCCCGGACCTGCTCTCTCAGGGCCAGGGCTGCCTCCTCCATCCCAACCTAGCGGTGCTTCACCTCACGGCGTAGCTGCTCAGTGGTTAGGCGGAGAGGAAAGGACATGCTCAGAACAGGTTCAGTGCATCCTCCTCAAAAGTAGACGGCCCTCCACTCACCACACTTATTTGACGCCCTCATCAGTCAAGGTGCACCTGGCAGCCATATCGGCCTTCCATCCACCAGTGCAAGGGCACATGGTATTTTCCCCTGCTATGACTGGCCAGTTCCTTAAGGGTTTGGATCGTCTTTTTCATATTCTAGACCCCTGGTCCCACAGTGGGACCTAAACCTGGTGTTGGCTCGTCTCACGGGGCCCCCATTTGAACAACTGGCCATGTGCTCCTGGTCTCACCTCTCGTGGAAGGTGACCTTCCAGGTTGCAATCACGTCGGCCAGGCGAGTCTCGGAGCTTTCATAAGGACACAGTCCAGCTTCGCCCACACCCTGCATTCCTCCCGAAGGTGGTCTCCACCTACACATGGGTCAGGACATTTTTCTACCGGTCCTCTGCCCCAAGCCTCACGCATCCAGTGAGGAGCGCCATCTCCACACGCTCGATGTGCGGCGGGCTCTGGCTTTCTACCTCGAGGGACCAAGTCATTCAGAAAGTCCTTGCAACTGTTCGTCGCCTCGGCTGAGAGCACGAGGGGCCAGCCGATTTCCACCCAGCGGCTTTACAATTCGATTACTTCATGCATCGGCTCCTGTTATGAGCTGGCGGGTGTCCCCCTGCCACCCATTGTGAGGGCACACTCGACTCGGGCGCAGGCCTCGTTGTCTGCCTTCATGGCCCACATCCCCACCCAGGACATTTGTAGGGCTGCCACGTGGTCTTCGGTTCACACGTTCACCTCGCACTATGCAATCGTTTTCCAAGCCAGGGATACCACCGGGTTTGGCAGGGCTGTCCTCTGTCCTGGGAACTTGTGAACTCTTACCCACCTCCAACAGATATAGCTTGGAATCACCTATTGTGGAAGACACATGAGCAATCACTCGAAGAAGAAGAAAAGACACATACCTTTTCCGTAACTGGTGTTCTTCGAGATGTGTTGCTCATGTCTATTCCATGTCCCGCCCTCCTTCACCTCTGTCGGAGTTGTCTGGCAAGAAGGAACTGAGGGTGGGGGGAGCGCGCAGCTCCCCTTATACTGCGCCAGGCAGGTGCCACTCCAGGGGTCGCCGAGGGGGGAGGGGGGACGCTCCCCCCCTGCGGGTACTGCTGGGGAAAAACTTCCGGCATCGGTGCACATGGCAAGCACGCACACCTATTGTGGAATACACATGAGCAATCACTCAAAGAAGAACCTACCTCTATCTCTGAGTTGTGAGGAATATGTATTAAGGTTATAACAACCAACAAGAATGCACTTTTATGTAGAAATCCATGATTAAATAGAGTCTTCCTGACTAGTGTTTTAAATCAGTTTGATTTAAATCAAATCCACCCTGCAATCATTTCAATTCTGTTTAAAGACAGCACGTTCTTTAATTATCAGGTTAATTGTCACAATGTTGCTACCATTTTGTAACTCTAGTATCAATGCTAAGTGCAGCAACCTAGTGCTAGAAGAAGTCAGAACTCTCACCCTGGGAAAACCTGTAAGAACGTTAACACAACAACCACAGGGGACTGTAAAGAAAGCTAAAAACTCCACTGGAATGACTAATCAAATGAGCAAATATGAATATGGCACTAAGCCAAAAAGAGTATAAAATACTGCATGTTGCTCACTGTACAGTAGGGAGAGAAAGGACAAGGTGCACAATTTGTCATACACCAGATAGTCATCTCTGAAAATAGTACTGATTTCAGGAGAAAATTAATTACTGATTTGGAGACCACACCAGAAGAAAAAGAACAACAACAGAACAAGTGCTGCCAGGAAAATCTAAAGAAATTCACTCTTGTGCAACATGATGAATATACCACAAGATAAATTAATAATTGGCCAATAGCTAAAGAAACTGAAGTAGTTTTAGATCTGACCTCTTCCAAACACTACTGAGTATGAGATTTTAAAGTATGAGCTTGAATCATTCGGTATGAGGATGGAAGCATGAAACTGGACAAGTTCTAAAAAGTAGTAAGTCATAACAGCAGTTAAAGGCAGACAAAAGAAAAATATAGAGAAACATGAGTCCCACAGAAATGGGAAAAATTAGCAGCGGGCTTCAGCAATGGAGGGAATATAGAAAGATGATACAGGAGAAAAGGAAAACGCCACACAACCACAGAAAGAGGGCAGGAAAACTGAAGAATAAATACTAAATACAGCTTGACAGCAGGATGAAGAGAAAATGGAAGGAATGGTTCCCAGGGAGAAACACAGGAAAATAAAATAAAAGAATGTCTAAGGGGCACCTGCTCTCATCTGCCAAGACCAGCTAATTTGTGGCAAGGGGAACTGAGAGTTGAAACACCCTATAGCTTTCTAGGTCAGCATGCAATGGCCCAGAGTCACTGGTAACAGGATCAGGCTCTGAAGAGAACAAACTTGCCAGTGGCAGATTTAAAAAAAACAAAACCAGAAAAGGTTGGGAGTAAGGGACTTAAACTTAGTGACACAGCAGAAGGTGAAGCAGTAGAAAGTAAGGTGTTTTCCAGAGGGAATTCTTTCAACAGCAGCCAACTGAAAAACAAGAGCAGGTTCCTAAGAGGCAGCTTATTTTTCTAACAGCAATCTATTCTATTAATAAGATCTCAGCGTGTAAGTAGTAAGTCATAAATGCAGTTAAAGGCAGACAAAAGAAAAATATAGAGTGGTCAAAGAAGAACAGGTGCTCACAGAAATGCTGGTCCTTTGGAAAGAGAGAACTGAGTCAATGGTACTTAGAACAACAACAAAAAACAAGGGCCCCAGAGTAGCTACGGATAACTACAGTAACCAGCAGACAGATGGCAGGGGATTCAGTATTTCTAACTGAAAAACTTCCTCCCCCATCCCACCTGCAACAGGATACACAACTAAAATGCCGTATCTCATGTGGCATCTCAATGTGTGTGTCTGGGAGAAAGTTGGTTTCAAATATAAACCGAGAATTCCCCTGCAGTCTGTGAAATTCTGTGACAGATGCCACATTACACCCATACTTTGTACCAGAAAATGTCAATAGACTTAACACAGATAAAAGATGCAACCATAAAGTTACTCTGGGCAACGGAAGACATCCTGCTAGTTGTGGATGAACAGGGCTAAAATAAGTCTAAATCCTAACGCAGTCAATTTTAGACTACCCCATCTCCTGGGATTTTAAAAGTTTACCATGTTTATTTATAGTAAGAACAGGCAAAGGAGGCAGCAACTATCAGCAAAGGAGGCAAGAGTGTCTCCAAGTAGTATGACCAGGAGTATGACCTGGTATGTAACTTTTAACTGCAAGTGAGGGTTCTCAGAAGCAGATTCAATAACTAAGATTTTGACCGAGAGTTTAAAGCTAAGTGACCAGAAGGAAAACACCATAAAGAACACAATATTTTTCATTCAAATAGTACTTTTTAAGCAATAGGAAACAGACATGGCTGAGGTGCCTTGAACACTGCAAAAATGACATCTACATTTGAGCCCCCTTCCCCAGTACACTTTTGATTAAATATTTCTGGAAGTCATGAAATGGAAATAGTGAAATTGTTTAACAAATGAAGTCCAAGAATTAAAATTACCCATATCTATTGGCCCATGAATGATCCAACAATAATTTATTTATAAAACTGTGGGCCACATTTCACTGAAGTCACTAGGAATGAATTTGGCCCCGTAAACAGAAACATCTATTTTAAGAACTAGTCCGCTCTGCAATATTTAACTTGACAGCCAATGTTTGATGCATAATACCATCCTTAGACCCTTGTTAGTAATGCAGTACGTTCAGTATCTCTTCTCTAATCTTTCCCTCAGGTGGGGATTTCATACATGAAATTCGGTCCAAGCAGGAGCTTGAGAGTACCAACCTATTCGTGGAGTCTGCATGTAAAAGTGCAATAAGTAGCAAAGAAAACAGATTTAGGAGGAGTGGTTTGCATTAATTCCTATGAAAGAGGAAAAAGAGGGAGAAGAAACATGCACTACACAAGGCACCATATTCACTATACAATTTAATCAGTCAGGATGACAGGCACGGCGGCACATGAGGCTGAAAAGCATGGTGGAAGCAAATCAAGGTATGTTTGTAAAGGTTCAGCTTGTAAGGTTCAACACAGTAAATGTTTCTTAGAACTTACAATTCATACTAAAAATTAAGTGACTGCATTCTTTTGAAAGCTGTGCAGGACAAGTGAATCTGTGTATGTGTAAGCACAAAGCTTCATAATAAAGTCATGAGGCAATCGGGAGACATATGATGCATCTGTGAGAGGAAGACGTAAGTGAAGGGGAGAAAATTTAAACCAGTTTCACTACTAAATCAGGCAGATAGATTAATGGAAACTAGAACCATATTGCAGAATGTTTGTAATCAACAGGAAGGATTTCCCATACGCAAATTTGGCAGGTATTATAGATAAACGTTGCCCGGAGACTGTGCAGGTTGAGAGGGAAACTATATACCTATTATAAAGGAAATACCATCAGAAATTGAAGTTTTATCAATAATGTATTCTTTGGAAATTATGCTCTGTTTAAAACTGTGTACAATTATTTTCTAAAAATATTTAAGAAAACTGCTAAAATAAGAAGTTTTTAGAGGTTGGTTTTTTTGCATGTTTGTTTTTTAAAAAGAAGCTGTATGTATCTATGATTCTACCCTAAATGAGGAACCTAACCAGGTTTAATTAAGGTTACTTAAACCTTTACAACCTACTGAAATAAAACTGCTGCAAATGCTGCAGGTTCAACAAAATGCTCATCCACCAAACTGAAACACATATCTTAGTGGCATAATTTAAAAATGTTACTTAATATGCCAACAAAACACTATATTGTGAAAATACAGAAAGCAAGACATCTTTAAGAGAATTTCAAAATTCATCTGACAGAATAGAATATTAGCTAACTGTAAGACTGCTTTAATTTTATTACCTTTACTTCCTCAGTAAAAAATGAAATTACTCTAAAAATCCAAAACAGAATAAAATACTTTGTTAATGGTGACCGTGCTAAGTGCTCTTTTCTTTATATAGTGAGTTCAGTATTAATACAAGCATCTAATTTCAAGCACTGCTGTGAAAATAAATCCTCCTACATTTATATGTTCACTGTACATCTTTGCCTGTGTATCCTGCTGTTCTACAGCTGCATATCTCTGAGGTAGTTTTCAGAAGTTCATTATGCAAGTTATGTACCATTTGCCAAAGTCAGTACTTATGATCCCCATTAAGTGCCACCTAAATTTCTGAAGCTTGAGACACAGTGATTTCATCAGACCTTCACTCCTGCTCAAATATCTACCAATACAAGGGGGATGTGATTTGCACCCTCTATTTGTAGTGGCTGAAAGACAGCTTGACATGTTTCAAATTTAAAGGTGAGCTCTACTAGTTTCCAACTCCCCGACCTACCTCTAGTTCAATAGCAAAGCTTGAAAGAAAGGAAACTCAGGGATGTTTCCCACCAACAGCTTCTCTCCAGAAACAACTAAATGTTCACAAATGTGATTAAGATGACAGCTACCAGTTGAGACTTTATAAGAAATACTCCTTATCAGGAGAGGACAACAGCAATCTCTTTCAAAACACCCAAGATATCATTCCATTTGGAAGTCTTGTTCGCTGACATAATATAACTAAATGCTCTCGCCGTTTCAGATGTTACTAAAAGTTAAAAGTTACTTACGGTTTCCCCCCAGGGATTCCTGCTAGATTTGGAGGGATTCCAGGTACTCTCATATGAGGAGGAGGATCAAATCCAACCTGGTAATGAAAAATGAGTAAAATTCCAGCCTGTTGAATGAAAAAAACACAACTCCCCTTCCTTCACCCCCAACTCATTTTATATATTAAAAAAAATGGTGTAGAGCATTTTAGAAATGCAAATGTTACTTATTGGAATGCATTAAAGGGACTCTCTGAAGAGATTTATTTTTTTGTTTTCCAGTGTTCACACTGAAAAACTGAACCAATAGATGTACATGATTGTAACAGCTTAAATATGACAGTAATGATACGCTTAATACATTATGTGCTACTTTAGGATTTCCTAGCATTTTAAATCTTATTATATTAATTCATCTAGCATACACACACACTTCAAGCAATCCCTACAACAAATATAGGCCAAAGTGCATTCAAGTTCATCCTTTGAAACGGTATACATAACTTAAAACCATAATGCATGTAGTTTTAAAGACATGTATATGCCACTTACAATTTCCATCCTTCCTGCTCAAGAAAACTGTTTTCCAGTTAAAAAGATTAGCCTCATTCTAGAATTTAGAGAATATAGCACCAAGCCTCACATATCCTGGAAATACTGACACACAACTTTACTTATAAATAATCCCAATTAATTCACTGGGACTTGTGTGCTTAAAGTTACCCATACACTTAAATGTTTGAAGAACTGGGCCCCTACTTAGTTTTACTTTATGGTAGTGGTGACTACAGACGACCTTATTTGCACTGTTGCCAGGCATAAGGAATTTTCTAACTTTCCAGGCCACAAAGCAATAAAAAAACGACACCAGTCAACTTCAAATTTTTATTTTCATAAAAAATAAAACTACAAGCACAGAAAAGTGGATAAAAAGCCTTCTATGTGCTGCAAGATTAATTTAGGATGTCTATAAAGTGTACAAATCTGCTCCAGTAGGAGAAACACAGATGTCCAGAGAACCAATGAAGTGCTTTGTAGCTTCCAACACTACCTTTTTATTCAAATAAATAAATACATACATAAATAGTTTGGCGTTTCTTAATGAACCAAAGCACTAATGAAGGCAAACAAAAACTGAAACATTCATAAATACACTGAGATTCTTTGTTTTCAAGGCACAAGTTTGTTTCTCTAGCCACAGAGTAAAATGAAACATTCAGTGAAGTAGTTAAGCCTCTGGCATTGTTATGGCCTGGGAGTTAGACAATGTTAAATAACGCACGTGAACCCAGTGAACCAAACCTCCCAGTGAACCAAACCTCATCCTATTGAGATGGCAAGCAATGTGTTTCCTACCATAGGAGATCGTCCATAGGCAACCACAGCGGCTGCAGCTGCAGCAGCACTCATCTGCGGGGACATATTGTGCAGACTGGCATAAGCTGCCCCTGGACTGGTCAACTCTCCGTTCATGCCAGCATGAGGTACCATTCCAAATGGAGTAGGGTATGGTCCTGATACCGCCAAGGGTGTCCTCAAGCCAGCAGCTGCAGTTTAATGAAATAATGTGCTCATTGTGAATTCAAGTAATTTTCTTTCTATTTCTCTGCACACAGAGAAGAAAACACTTCCAGATGAATACGTCTTTTGCAACACCCAGTCTTTCCCTCTGTCTACAGTCCCTTTTAATGTTGTTAGGTACAGTCTGAACTAGGCTCATCACCACCACTCATCCTGGCTCTGTGTAAATGAGAGCTCTTATATGCATAGCTATTCTGATTACTTTTAATATTCCCTACACAGACTGCCCGTTCCTTCCTTCATATTTTCCTCCTCCCCATTGTTCATGTTATTTGGTCTTTCTCCAATTCCTGCAATAAGACTGAGAGGTATAGTTTAGAAAACTGACGTCTGAAGTCTGAATATCGCTCTGAATCTGTCAGGATTTACATTTCAGCAAATATTAGCTGCTTCAAATACAGGATAATGGGCTAGGAAGGAGCTTGCATTCAGAATACTTATCAGAAACTTTAAGGAAGTCATTACGTAATTTAGATTATTTTCAAAGAAGATAAAAACAAATGTAAACAGTCAGTCTGAAAGAGGTACAAGCTGCTGAAAACTAAGTCTGAACATCTGTTTCTTATCAAACCTCTTCAACAATATGAAGAATGAAGCAATACATTTATTTAGTATTCACAAATTACATAAGTAAAAGACTAATGAAAGACTGAGAAAAGCACATGAAAAGCAATGCATTACCAGCTTGGTTAACTAGAGGGTCCATTGTTGGAGGTTTTCCAAGGCCTGGACGAAGTCCTGGAGTAGCACTAGTGCCCGGAGTTGGCACATCACTTCGAGGAGTCGGTGTGCTGGATTTCAGAACAGGCGTGCTGGCTTTTTCATGCTGGTATCATTAAACAAATTAAATGAGTATTATTTTTAATCCAGGCCATATTACACAATTTATCACAACAGCAGCTGGGACACTGGGCACCTACTACCTACTCCCTCAGCCAATTTTCATAAATCCACACAAAGTTGTTAGCATTAACTTGTGAGAGAGAAATGCTGACCTTTCCTATTCCTGCCAAAATTAAACAAGGAAAAAATGCAGAAGGTCATTTTTTCCTTCCTCCACAGGCATTAAAAATGTCTGAGATAATTTAAATTCAGGACAATATTCTATGTATCGCCAAATTCTTTCAGTCTAAAATCAGCATCTCAAATATTACAGAAAACAATTTGTCTAATGTCCCAGATTAAAGTCCAAAAAAAGAGTGATACGTAATTAATAATCTCCTAAAATAAAACAATTTAATAAATTGTGCCAGTATAACAACCAAAGATCTTATGATCAAATAATTTAATGACATTTTACCAAGAGACAGAGTAAAACAACCTATTTAGAAGAAGGGAACCATGATTCTGCAGAACATTTAAAAGATCTGTGTGTGTATGTTTTGTCTATAGTGAAGAATAAGTGTAAGCTATTTTCAGCTCCAAAAAGAAAAAAACACTGTTTAAAGTGAACAGTTTGCATTATACAGTAAATTTGGAAACCATTAGCTATAAGTGCATAGGACAGATCAGTGTGAAGTAGAAGCTTTTATCAGCGAAGAAGATGGTTGTATAGTACTATAAAGGTCTAGGGAAACAAGAACATGCTTCAACTTCAAGTGTATAAAATCAGACATCCGCAGCCAACAAGCAAGCCACTATGCACAGTAATTAGTAGTGAGACCATACATGTGAGAAATAGATAGGTATTTCCTCTGGGCTACAGACTGCTTTTAATACTCACCAAACTCATTTCTTTGGATTTCAAGGAAGTGGAACTTCCTGAGGAGGCTGTGGATGCTGGACTGCTAGAGGCATCTTTTTTCAGCAGGCGGTTTTTATCTATGCCATTCTCACGTGGCGAATGTGCCGGACTTGCCCGTGGCGATGAAGGATCCTAAAATAATAATAATACTAATAAAACAAAAAACAAATACAAATGGGGGAGGAAGGACAGCAGAAAACTGCTTTATGGCCATGGGCTTGTACAAAGCACTGCCATGGAATTATCACCATGGAAAAACCGGAAGGTTTTAAACAGGTAAGTTTAAATAAATAATTTTTTTAAATATTAGTTTTTGTTTCTCTGTGACAATGCCTCCTCTTCATCTGGTCAGTGGGGGCAGTTAGCCCACTGATTAAAATAAATCCAGTTAGTTTTGCATGTGAGTTTTAAATAATAACATGGTAATTTTTTCTTAAATATATAAAGAGGAGATTACAACCTAATTACAGATAAAATATGACAAGTGTGAGACAAACAGTGAGAGGGAAGGGAGGACAAGAGTAACAGTAATAAGATTATGCAGTTCATAGTGTCCGCAGCATGATAGCTCTGAATAATGTAAACATTATTTTAAAAATTTCTTGTCAAATGATAACCCACTTTGCTTATCCCCACCCTCAAAGAAAATGATCCTGAGCTCGTGGCCCACAGAGTATGTATTGTCTATTGTTTTCTTTCCTCTATACAGACTGTCCATATTACCCCTCTATGGAGCAAACCTTCCCCTCACTCCTCTCCCCCCCCCACCTCCCGGGTGCCTGCCCTGGGTGGAGGCTGCAAAGCCACCAGGATTCCAATGGTTCCTCCACACTCTGCTGCTCTCCTGGGGGTCGGGTGGACCCCTGCAGGTGGTATCAGGTGCAGGAGAGCAGAAAGTCTATTAATCAATTTTGTATCATATGCTCAGATATTGCTGTGGTCTGGGCTTCTGAAGATGTTGCTAGTTACCTAGCTCCCTGCTCAGATACCCACTTTCCACCATCCAATCCTACAAAACTGACGGCTGACAGAGTAGACCTCCTCTGTACACCATGGCTTGGTAAAGGCCCTGCCTCCCAAGCCAGATCGGAGTAAGGGAAGAGGACTGATGGCATCCTATGCTCCCAAAGTCTTGTATTTGCAGGACATAAAAGACGGGAAGGAGGGAGTTGGACTAGCCCCCTCCACTGTGGTGCTGCTGGCAGGAACTGCTGCTACCTACACTGTCTTTCCTGAAGAATGGTAGGGTTTTCTTAAATGGCCACTCGCCCTAGGAAATTCTGTGGATCTCTCTAGTTGCTTCTCAACTCTCAGTTTGCTTTAACCTTGTGTTCCAACCCCATCCCTGCCAAAGACGCATTGATTTAAAAACATTGCCTGATCAACCCCGGTCCTGTACATACATCCTCATCTTAACTCTTCCCCACCACACAGAGGCAGTCATGACAGCAGCTGTAAAATGTTGGAATGCATCTTATGGGAAAGCTGAAATGTGTACGAACCAGTGCAAGAGGGAGCAGATAAGTCAGCCCAATTTGCTCTGTCCTGTAATATGGCAGCCAGCAGGCATTACATTTTAAGGTTTTTCAGGTTAATTACCAATATTAGTAAAAAGAAAATAGGCAAGCATTATTTTTATATACATTTAGACAATACTGAATTTTTCCTTCAATGCTTGGGCAAATGTTAAAAATGCAAAAAATGAAAACTGAGTTACCTCATTGGATACATCCACAACCAAGTTATCGTCACTCTTGTCCCCATCACTGTCCTAGAAAAAAATTGTTTATTCCATTTAATACACTTGAAGAGCATGGGAAAAGGCTAAGCATCTGCTGTATTCACCACCTGAATATTAAACATCACTGTCCTACCCGAATTAGACAGACAGAAAGAGGAGAGCCACACCATTAACAGCAGAGAGCCCTTCACCACTTTTATAAATGATAGGGCAAATATACAAATTTGATGAAAATAGGAGCACAGCTTTTCTTCCTTTTAGATTTACATTACATTTGAGATATCTGAAAGAATATTTGTTTTTAACTATAAAATATAAATGATGTATGGCTAGTCCAATGACTGTTTACACTCTGAGGGAAAAAGACATCCTTAACTGCTCTCATTGTTAACCTGTATATTTTAGTCCTAGCAACTGTAAAAGGAGAGTTGCAGAATTAGTTACAGTTTTCACAGTGCTTTGAACATGTAAAGCACAATGGCAAGGATTTTCAAAGAAGTTTCCTATGTGTACTACTTGTTTCAGAAGATTTTTCTAAGTCCAAGGTAATTCTCCTGGAGAAGTCCAGAGTCCAGTTTGAGACCATCCCAATTTCCATTTTAAAGCTTCATAATATCAAAAAGTTTTGAGCAGAAATTAAATTGAAAGATCTTGAACTTACTGTCCTATTTCCAATCCCACAATTCCCCTGAGCCAACTTATTTCTGCTTTCTAGACACAAATGCCTCCTTGTCATTAAAAGTGCTGCTTTTAGGAAAGCAGCAAACATGTGAGTACAGTTGGAAATCTAGTAAATCTTTAAATATTAAGCCTGTTCCAGAGTGGAATTATTTTAAACTCTTTGTTTTAAGAGTTAAGTATTTATTTTATCTACTAATAATCCAATTCCATTCCTAGTGCTTCTACCAAAAAGAGAAGTTGTCCTGTTTTCCAAAAAATCAAGAGTTTCACATTGTATATGATTCCCAAGAAACAGATAATGGTTTAAGCATGCTCTCCTTTGAATAAATGAGGTTACTAATACCCCCAAAACTGCTAGCATCTGGACACTAGTGAGTTGAAAGATTTTAGTAAATAGGAAAGTTTGTCAAAAGTTCCCAGCAACAAAACAAGATACAAGATGGTGGAAGAAATCACAGACTTTGGTTTCAAAGATGCAGTGGTAATACAGGGCTAGGTTAACAGGAGAGGGAAGGTGCCCCAACCTGCTCACAGTTGCTCTGATGCAACCCCAAAATCAAAGACTACAAGGGTTTCACTGAGAATAGAACGGAACCTATTGTGATCAACACAAGCATCTGGTGAAAACTTGGGATCAAGTGAAGGAAATAAATCATACCCACAGATGTTGAGAATTACAATAGAATCTAATTTTCTTGGGTCAGAGTGACCAGCAATGCAGCTAATGCCTGAAGCCACAGACCCAAGGCATTCTTGCCACTGTACAATTGTGTCACAATTACACTTTTAATAAAAAGAGATCAGCCCTCCCCTCTGTTTCTCTGTGTGACTAACATCTCCATTCCCTCTCCAATTACTATTATTTCTATTTAATTTACATTAAATTCTGCTCCTCCCATGCTTATTTATCATAATCTTAGAAGAAGGTTAAGGGCAGAAATGCTGAGCTATCGCAGCCAGTGCATATGATCTACGACCCTTTCGGCTGTTGGTTCTGTGGAACTTCAGGGGCAAGTAAAGCTGGTCAAAAGACAACACACAAGTTGTGCAAATATTTTACATTTTACTTTGGGGGGGGGGGGGGGGACACATTGCTTTTCATAGTAATTTTGTAATTTCAACCAGCGTAAGTAGTAGGTAGCTTTGTTAGGTTACATGGCAAGCAGAAACCTGTGGCAGTGTGTCTCAGAGACTGTACAGACTTAAGCTTGTGAGGCTTGCACTACAGTGCTAAAAATAGCTGTGTAGACATTTGGGTTCGGGCTCCGAAGTTAGGGAAGGGGATGGATTTCACCACAGGTTACTGCTTGCCTTGTAGATGTACCCTCACAGACCCTGAGGCACATTCAAGCTACAATGGCGGCTACTATTACAACTTACGTAAGGGGAGGAAACGGAGCAAAACAACTTGCTTCTGAATCCTAGAAGGCTTCTGACTCCTAAAGGCAGGCACAGCTGGTTCCCTAAAACCCAGTGACAGTAATAATCTTGGGACTAGGTTAAGCTATTCAGTCATTACACTATATAGCATGAATGAATATGAAGAATATCAGTAAGTGTGGCAACAACCACATGAAACCTGAAATACAGCTTTTAACGAGGGTGGATTTTTTTAAACAGGTTTTTTAAATTTAAATCAGTTTTTATTTTTGTTTTTAATAAACCTATTTAAAATTAAAATTGGAATTATGACAACCTATGGTGAGGCCTAAACTTATTATAATGTATTAAAATAATTTAATTTAAATGCAAAAATAATATTAAGCAGTACATATTTGAAAGTGCAGAGAGATTTTCTTCATTTCAGTTTATTCAACTATTTCAGTTCAGTGACTAGTTCATTCAAAATTAAGGAACTAATGGAAGTTGAAAATGCAGGAAAGCTTGTTTTCCTCTTCCAATCAATGAATGAAAGCTAGGTTTGAGACTATGACATCTACTAGTTCTAAAATCTTAAAGACATGGTGACCAGAAACACTCAGATTCACCAACTACAGATAACACTTCCTTTGTTTAATAAATCAGATTGTTTTAAATGCAAAATATATTTTGTTACACCTTTTGATAAAATTTCATATTATGTATAGAGTACATTTAAGATAGTTTAATTAAAAAATTAGTATACCATTTTTGTGCTCTTTTAACTGAAATTCCATCAAAATAGAGCTTGACGTACATCTTACGTTAAAATTAATCACTTAATAAATAAGAAATGCACCATTCACATTTTCTAACAAAAAATTAAAAATGAATTAAGAAAAATTAAGAATCCAAATAAATGTACATTATTCAATATAACTGCTTAAATAAAGGTGGTGTATCCTCCTGATTAGCAAAAACAAACACCAAATTTAATGTGAAGCTATATTTAGTTGTGATTCAACATGAGAACTAACCTTCTTTAGGAAAATAACCAAGAAGTATAAACACAAAACCAGATTATAATAGATTATTTAAATGAGTTTGCCTGTTTGCTAATTTAAATCATTATTAAAATGGGTGATTTAAATAACTTTGATTTAAATCAATCAATCAATCTGCCCTGCTTTTAACAACTATTTAACTGCTCACACACAAAATATGTGCAAATAAATTAATCATTTATTTGAAACAGATTTGCTTACATAGTGGCTGGAATCCTTATCATCCACCTTTCTTTTTTTAATGTCATTGGAATATTCAGGACCATTCCTGCGTTTATCTGTGTTTCGCAGGCTGTCCGGTACCAACAGAGAATTACTCTGTAAAGACAAAAAACCAAGGTCAATCAAAAATTCCTTCCCGAATTCCTTCATATACACCTGAAAATTAAAACTGGATGTAATAAATATTTTAGAAATGTAATACCGTCTCAATCTCTCATTCGATTTAATTCAACTCACCAAAGTCTTCAAAGGCAAATTATAATTATAGAGATTCAAGCATTTTACATTTTGCTTAATCTTTGCATACATCAATCTATCAGAAATTTAGTTCGCTCGTCAGTAACTATTTGTGAGGTTACTTAATTTAACTGACCTTATTGTTTTACTTTAGGAGAAACAATGTTTATTTGTGAGCATACAGTATTTTATATGTACTCTCCCACACACACACAAACATACAATGGCATTTATAACTTTAAATTTACAATTATAATGTATTACCTAAGGATGGATCTCTCATTTTTACAATGTCAAAAGCAAATAAAGCTTGGAGGATCTGCCCATTGCATGTACCATTATGAACACTACCTCTTAAAACAATAACAATTAAGTAGGTGTTAGCTACAGAGTAAGATTACCCAGTGCTCATTTATTTATTAGCTGTGATAATAACCTCAACAGGACACCCTCAACAAATTTACTGCAAACAGAAAGATTAAATATTTTCACTGCCAACATAAAATTCACCGTTAGCTTAAAATTCACACTATTACATTGTTTAATCAGTCTTGGACTTAAAAACTGGAGGCCGATACACACACACAAAGACAAGAGCAAAGACTAATCTTTTCTACAAATGATACAGGCTACTTTCATTCAGATATGCTAAGTACAAACTGTTGACCCAAAGAAAAAAAGGCATTTTAAATATTTTTGGGTCACATGACACAATTGGACATGCCTCAGATTCCCATCTCCCCTCCAGCTAAAGCATTAAAACATGTTACAATGAGTTCTTTTAAGTACGGGATTAGCATATGCAAGAGGGCAATTTGTTCAGTGATGTGTTAATGCCATGAACAATGCTGAATGAGTTGTGCAAAAAACTCCTATCAAAAAGACCTGATAAGCCTGGTTTCTAAAAGCCATCTAAAAAAAAAATCACCACAAGAAGGAAGCATGGTGCCAATATACATTTACTTACTTAAGGCCAAATCAGATACAGTGGTGAATCCATAAGGAAATACTTGCGTATAATTAAAAACCATAGATATTTACTCTTAAAATATCATAAACATAACCTAATAGTCAGTTTACTACTCATTGAATGACTCCGCATTTGAAACCAAAGCTTTGCAGTGCTCAAACATTAATGCTCAACCACATGGAGGAAGAAAACAAAACAGGGTACACAAGACAATTTGAATCCCCTTTTGCCTACTTCAGAGGCTGTACTTTAAAGCTAGCTCTAAGCTCTTTTATTCATGACTATTCAAGCTACACAAATGCCAGAGGGCTTACATAAAGCATATGGGAGGGTCCAATGAAATTCAGTATAAAGAAGCTCACAGTAATGTGTTTACCACAATGTTTTGCGGTTAAAAGGTGGGCTTGTTGGATGACTGAACTAATTACCTTGATAAGTATAGGCAGAATTTAACCCATCTTCTCCTTCCAAATACACACACACACACACACACACACGAAGATAAGGAAGCCAATGTTTTGGAAGCATATACTAAAATCCAATTCTGATGAAAAATGGATTTGTATTTTAAAATGAACACCCAATGTCTGCAATAGAAGATACAGCTTAGAGAGAGGTTTCAGAGTAACAGCCGTGTTAGTCTGTATTCGTAAAAAGAAAAAAGAAAAGGAGTACTTGTGGCACCTTAGAGACTAACCAGTTTATTTGAGCATGAGTTTTCGTGAGCTACAGCTCACTTCATCGGATGCATAGCATATTGTGGAAACTGATGAAGTGAGCTGTAGCTCACGAAAACTCATGCTCAAATAAACTGGTTAGTCTCTAAGGTGCCACAAGTACTCCTTAGCTTAGAGAGAGGTTTCAGAGTAGCGGCCGTGTTAGTCTATATTCGCAAAAAGAAAAGGAGTACTTGTGGCACCTTAGAGACTAACAAATTTATTTGAGCATAAGGTTTCGTGAGCTACAGCTCACTTCATGCATCCGATGAAACCTTATGCTCAAATAAATTTGTTAGTCTCTAAGGTGCCACAAGTACTCCTTTTCTTTTAGCTTAAAGAGACACTGTCAACTCAAATTTGACTACAAATTAAAAAGTTGTGAGGAAAAAAAAAAGCCCGCTTTTGCTCAACCCAAGGCCAACAGAAATAATTCTTTTTAAAAAAAATGCTGAGAAATAATTTTTAACTCAACTCAAATATTGCAGTATTGAGAAGCTAAAAGGGAAACTAACAAAACGTAAAACTGACTTCATTAGTTTTCATTGTCCAAACTGACAGAAAATAACTGCAAAAAAGGAAACACTAATTTGTATTTTTAAGACCTGGATCCTGCAAATTATTCCACATGGGTGTAGATTCCAATCATGCAAGAAGCTTGCAAGATCCGTGCCTAAAATATGTAGAGAGAGTAATTTCAGGTATTAACAAAGATAAGAAATAGGTTTTATTGTATTTTTAAATTTAGTATCCCTTTAATGCACAGTTCCTGCACACATGATTGTATCCTACCTATGTTTACATGCACGTGCCTATACAAAACAATGCTGACACACTTCTGTGCAATTCAGTATTCTAAAAAACAAAGAAAAACTTATCAATCCAAAAAGCATACATGGCACTATATAAACCCAAAAAGCATACTCATGCACACACACAAGCAGTTCCTATGATATGCATTTAATTACTAGTTTACAGAATAGTAATTAAGGGGCAAGGGTCCACAGTTTCTGGGATGTAACTTCCCCATCCCAATAACCACTAGTCATCCTATCCATTATTTTTTGTTACAAACTGGAATTCCTAAAAGCAGGAAGACTATAGATCTTGAAAACATCTAGTCAAATAGATAAGAGCATCTGCAAACTTCCTATATAGCACCACCTCTTGGCTCCCCAATGCTCTGGGGCAGTGGTTGTCAACCAGGCGTACGTGTGCCCCTGGGGATACGCAGAGGTTACATCAACTCATCTAGATCAGTGGTTCTCAACCTATTTACCATTGTGGGCCACATATGCAGCTCTCTGAGTGATGTGGGCTGCAACCACACAATAGCTATACTACTTGTATGGCACTGAAGATGTCACATGGGCCGCACATCGGTGCTGATTGGGCCGCAAGTGGCCACGGGCTGCAGATTCACTGATCTAGATATTTGCCTAATTTTGCAGCAGACTACTTAAGAAGCACTAGTGAAAATCAGTACAAACAAAAAATTCACATACAATAACTTGTTTATCCTGCTCTATATACTATACAATGAACCGTAAGTACAAAATTTTTGTATTCCAATTGATTTATGATTATGGTAAAATGATTTATTGATTTATTTATGGTAAAAATGAGAAAGTAAGCAATTTTTCAGTAATAGTGTGCTGTGACACTTTTATGTCAGATTTTGTGAGCAAGTAGTTTTTAAATGAGGTGAAACTTGGGGTATGCAAGACAAATCAAACACCTGAGAGGGGTACAGTAGTCTGGAAAGGTTGAGAACCACTGCTCTGGGGCATTAACAATAAAGCAAAATGTACCTTATTTATAAAAAGTGTTAATATCACCATTTTTAACTGTCACTTCAAATGGTACCTTGCTTTCTTTATGTCAGCTATGTGCGACTTCCAACATATTTTTAAAACCTAACCATTTTGACTCGGTATAGTTTGGGGTGTAGCAGACAAGATCATTATTTTAAAGGTCTTGGAAAAAATAACTTATCTTATTGGGTACTAAATGCAGACTTGATTTATTGCAAACATTCCCAATTACTTTGGATCAGGTCTTAAATGCAGAAACTGTTTTCACCAAAATTTCTATTGGGGGCAAAGGAGTGGGGGAAGGAAGAGAGTCATTTGAAGTGTGTGTGTGTGTGAGAGAGAGAGAGAATGGGGAGGGGCAAGGCATGTTAGACCTACCCCAGTACAGTTTCACTACCCTGGAGGGTCACATTGGGGATGGATAATAGGTAGCAAGGAGCTGAGAGACTGAACTTATTGGCAAACTTTTTTCCCTGACAAGCGCTGAGGCCTATGATGTTAATTGATCCTGCTCACATTCCTACATGATGACATGTCCAACATCCTAGAGTTTGAGATCTTGGATGGTTTGGGTATTCGTTCCCAGATTATGCCAACACTGTTCTGGGTTGTATAAAATCACAGTCGACAATAAAGGGATTTAGACTCGGTAAATTCAATGATTAGTCTGGGCAAAAAATGAAAACAGTACATTAAAATATTTAAAGAGTTAAGAGCAAGCTTCAAAGCGTCCACCACAATTGATGAAAGTATGTTTTTTATGTATGTACACTTGTTACTGCAAACTGCTCCTTCTTTAGTTCTGAGTATCAGTTGTATGGAATTTCATCAGGTGGTATGAAAGGGTCTCCATTTTCCACTCATGTTACTAGCGCTTTATGAAATACTGAAGCGACACAAATGACAGTAAACAAAAAACTAGGACACAGATGACAATATCAAACTTTTTTACCCAGGGCTCAGCATGCCTCCTGCCAGCAGAAGTGACTTGAGGGTTCAGAGAACAGTTACCAATTAGAACAGCAAACTGAGAAGATTCTCCCATCATGTCAGGTCAAGTACTGTCTATATTTCCCACATAATCAGTGCCCTAAATGGTATAATATAGGACTGATAGCATGAAAGAGCAGGAGCTTCACAACACCTTCATGAGGCTGATATCTCTAGAGATATCTAATCAGTTCTCTTCTTCTTTTATGGCTAATTTAAATAAAAGAAATGAAATAAAAAAGGTAGCCTTACTATTCTACAAATGACTGATTTTGAAATGTTAGAATTACTATTTTCCCTATAGGAATAATAGAGATTTTATAGATAATAGTACAGACTTTTCATTTTGGATTGAAATCTACACTGTTAACTGATTTGATTGTGTGTCAAAAAAATCTGGTTGACTCACTAAGAAGAAAAACAGCATGACACCAATTTTTGTTGTGTCTTAATTTCAGTAGACTAGACACTTAATTGAGGATAATCCTTCCTTTCGTGCTAAGAACCCAATTTATCAGGGATTAAGAATGCAAAGTCTACATACAATGTATCCAGATTGGCATAAATGATTAAATCAATTTTATAACTAACATTTTATTTTTCTCCAATGGCTCAACATTATTATTTATTTGCATAGATTCCCTTCTTCAGTAACTCTTGAAAAAAAGAAAAAAAAAAGCTTAATGTGACATTACTTCCTGTCACTGTTACCAGACAGCATAAAGGCAATCTTGGATCTCAAAGCGACTTTGCTGCCAACAAAATTCGAACACTGAAACCATCGGCAACAAATGTGAAAGGAAAACCCGCTCATGGATGCAGAAAGAGAAGGCAGGTTCCCTAATGTGAATATAATGCACATTATTCAAATGGATTTCCTTAGCTGCCATTCTGATTCCCCTTAGGAACTCTTTCCAAACCACACGAAAAGTATTTGTGTCAGCAGTACAGACTGGGAGCCCAAAACACCTCATTTATCCTCGGTTATACTATGGCATAGGGAAGTTAATTTGCTAGCACACACCACATTGACAATTAGCTTTACATTGAACATAACAATTAGGTAGCAGAGTTCCCATGACATCTGTGTGCATGCTTTAACTATACCTGGGACCCATTAAGACATTCTCTAGAGCTGGATTTTTTCCACTGTGCTTGGTCATTTTACAGATTCTGCTGTACATCTAACCAACTGCAATGACCGACCTCAACCATTGTAAGAGATTGAACTCACACTTGTCTGCACTGTCAGCAGACCAAAAAAAAAAACAAACAAAAAGGCTGCTATGTACATTTAGCTAACGCATTAGACCTGATCTCCTGCACTGCACACCAGCATTATCTGCCAACATCCCTATATATCAGGAAAACAAACATTTATCCTTTGTCAGAAAGAAAAGCAGGAGCAAATCTAACATCTACAACCAAAATATCAGAGGGCCAATGTAGCTCTGGTGCTCACTATCAAGAGAAAGATGACTATTCATGCTCCACTAGTAAACAAGAATAAACAGCATGAGTTGAATAGGAGGGAAGATCATTTCACAGATCCTATAGGGTGTAAATTTTTAAAATATCTGCCCAAGAGTAAAGATTTATTTGACTCAAGGCCTAACAACTTGCAGTTAGTAACAACTCTACCAGTGTTCTCAGGGTGGTGGGGGTTGGGTAGAGATATTAGAACTTTCTTCCAGAAAAATAAGTTGTAGAAAATTAATGTTAAAATAAGTTGATTTTGTTTTAAATATGAAGTCTTATTGCTCTTTTGCCATCTTCCCTCATTTCTCTTCTTTTTATCCCCCCACACCACGCATCCCTGTTTTCTTCCTCTACTTGAAATTATAAATATTTTATATTTACAGGATAGAGCAGCACCTCAGATACTATTAAAAAGCTGCCAGTTATTTACCTGCTCAGCAGGACAAGTTGCCTGAAAACAGGGGCAGAAGTTTCAAACACCGAGAAACAGACTGAAGAGTACATTGTTGGATTTTTGGGGGGAGGAAAGGTTAACTGAAATGAGTGTGCACACTAATTTAATAATCATTTTTAATTTACATATACAATATCACAATTGTCAGAACCTATCATAAGCTAGAGAAACCACTACTGTAGACTGGTAATGACCTGCACAGAATGAGGAAGGCTTCGTACATAAAAACTGCAGTGTATTTGAAAAAGTTTAATTACAACTGGAACTTAAACTAATAATGGCAGCAACCATCATCATAAAAACTGGTATTGTCACATGATTATATGCGCACAGTGAGAAATTCTAAATTGCTTTCCTCTGTGCTTTAATAATCAGAAGAGGTTAACAACGGATAAAATAAGGCTTCTGTTGAATTCAATATTTTCTAGCTAATGCCTGTCAAAATGGGGGTCAGGAATTATCCATAAATATTTATGCTCCACTGCCCATTGCTCTCCTCTTTTGTTTTCTAACTTTTGTTGCCAGCCATCAGCACTTGTGGCTTCTAGTTAGTTTCACACTAGACTGCAACACAGTATTCCACAGCCCTTGCATGCAGGTAACTCTAGTTAGAGTTAATTGGTATTGTGCATGCATTTGGACACAGGATTGGGCCTTATGTTTTAACTTGACATGGCCCTTAAAAATAAGAGAGGGATAACATATGGTTAAAGGAAGCATGGTAGCTTCCCTCTTACAAGCTCTAGGAAAGGTACTATCTTCTTGGTGAAGATATTAAAGTATTGGTTCTTTAATACATAAATGCATTCTAAGCTTTTCAAATTATTATTTATTCAAAATTTCATTTTAAATAGTTTACTTAAAACATTATGTCCACCACAATCACCTTCCCCAAGAAAGAGAAGCACCCAAAGAAATATTTTAGGATGTTTGTCTTTGGGTGTTTGAGTTCTTTGTGGGTGGGGTGGGGAAGCGAGAAAGAGTTTTCTATTCACTGTACAAAGAACGTGACTGCTTTATAAATATTGCTGTTTTCACAAATGGTAATCAAAGCAAAAATTAACTACTTTCAAACCTAAAGGTACTTTATAAATCTTCTAAAAACATACTGTCGGAATTCTTGTCTTCAGACAATATGAATCGCAAGTGCATAAAAAAGATTAAAACTCCACTATCTATGAATTACTGTTGATACAATACAGTACTTGAAAACATTTGCATTTCTATGTTGTCCGAATAGACTGCTAGAACAGTGACAGCACAAGTGATAAATGAATACATGAGATGAGTCTGATGGATGTTGCTATTGTACCCTTTAGAGAAAAATTTGGACAAAGCTTGCTTGCATCGGAGTCTCCTAAAAGTCTTATTAAACTTCAGTTACAGAACTTAGTTAGCATAACTGACTGGTCATCTTCATTAGCCATAGCCCAAAAGGATCGCAATAGTTAAAATGTCTGCATTCCCACACCAAACTCTGTTAAGGTGGCTCAATTCTGGACAGCTGAGATCATATCAGTGGAAACTTGGCTGAGGTTATAAGTGCACACCTCTGCCTTCAAAACTGGCCAGTTTGAATTTTAAAGTTATTATCCATCAGAAATTGTGCACAAAATAACTTTTTGAAAAATAAAATCTTGCAGACAAATTTCACTTATACCAATTTCCGGATTTTTAGGGTAGGAAGAGTGACAAGGTAAGGGAGAAAAAAAAAGATTTTGTAGTCCAGCACCCAGATGCAGTGAGAGTATGTACAGTAGCAACTTCTATAGGCATTGCCCACACATAATAATCCAGAATTATAATAAATTTGTTTAATGCACCTCCACATGTGGAGTATTTTACTCCCAGCTTTCACTATCTCATGCATCTGTTTCAAACCATAGTTATAAACTCTGACTGCATGTATTAGTCTGGGTGCACTTTGTTTTTGTTTTTTTTTTCAAAAAGAGCCTCACAAAAAAAACCCTGAACAGCTTTAATCCATTCAGTTACATTAATACCTCACAGATGAGCATTAAAAGCTTGCTTTGTATTTGAATACTTTTACCTTGCAACTTAGAATAATCAACACCCATTGATTTCACTGGAAGCTCACACCAGTTAACTTCACTGGAAGTTATAGTGAAGTACTGCAAAGCAATATTGCAGCTACTTTAGATTAACAACATGGTTTCTAGTGTCTTGAGTGATCAGAGCATATTTCTGTCAGCAGTTTTGGCAGCATCACCATATGCATTTAATATGCAAAGCCTCACTGAAATAAATATGTAGGTCACTAAGATGAATGATTTAAATAGTAATCTGCATGATAAGAATATAGTACTAGCTTAGGAAACACTATGATAAGATTTATAGTCATGTGAATATGACTTATGTAACTATGACCACTTAAATATTAGCCTTAAAAGGTGTTTAAATATAAAAACCATTTCAAAGTGACATTAAAGATGTGACTGAGAAAGAAAATTCAAACCAACCAAAACTCACTGTCAAATAAATGTTAGCCACAAATGTTAAATCTGAATTTGGATAATGTTCCATGGATTCTAAATATCTTTTAAAAAATAAAAAAGCAAACTTCTGTTTGCCATGAAACGGATACCCCAAAATAGCAACGCATTTTATATGTGTTAAGTCACATGCTTAAGGTCATCTCTATTCAGCAAAACGTGTAAACCCATTTAACTGTTTTGCTGAACTGGGATCTAAAGAGTGGCAGACATCCAATTTTAGGTGGCATATCCAAACAGCAAGAAGGACAATCAGCATGTAATTTTCTTTACATTTACTGTTCATTCTTCAGGGCCCTGAAGTCCCACATTGCTTGCATGATCTTAAGTGACACCCCAGAATGCACTTATACTAGTTACCTCACACCCACAGCAGAGTAACATGGATTTGACATATGGTGGCAAGTTGTGACTGTGGTGGAACTGTTTTAGTTAACTGTATGAGTTGAATTATAATTAAGAAAATGAAACTGCAACCCACCCAATGTACTAAAAAGGCTTTTCTGGTAGCCCTACACAGATGACCAGATTTAGATTGCATCTACTTTCTTTGTTGTGCATAATGAAGGGTTGCACAGAGTCTGCATTCTATAACATTACTTTGTCATTCTGGGCACCTAAACTTTAAAGTCAACACATCTCAAGTATCCTTTGCATATTTGCTATTTAAGCATACTGCATATTTCTCAAATTATCACATTTTTCTTAAAATTATTTGCAGAATATTTTTAGCAAAGTATTTTACACAGAACCAAAAAAAAGTGTGGTTAGATCCATCTTTTGACTCTGAGAAAATACTTAACTAAGGGTGGGATTCTCAAGAGCACCAAATAGACTTAGGAACATAAAATCCCATCGTTCTATAATGGGACTTGTGCTCCTCAATCCCTTCAGTGCTTTTGAGAATCCTACCCTTTAACCATTTCCACAGCCGTACTGACTTTAATGATGCCACTGCACTGAGCAAGGAAATGAATAAAAACTGTTAATTCCAACTTGGAAGCAAGAGAAAAAGATCAGTTTATCATATAAAAAGCATGCAGGACATTTTTAATTAAGATATTTCCAAGCCCTGCCATTCAAATAACTGGCATTTACAAGCATTATAAACAAAAACAGGTAAGTGTCTTAAGGCTATCAGACAATGAATAACCCTTCCTAGTGAAACTGCATCTTACACTGTTGTCTAATTGAGAGTAAGAAAGAATAATCACAACAACTCATTTTGCTGCATAAAGGACCAAATTCACCCATGGCATTAGTGAATACAGTTTCATTTTATAAATCAAAATAAATACCTGCTGACACCTGAATTTGACATCATTACTCAGACACAAAAGTGTGAAGAAAAAACAAAGTACAACCCTTTGGCAGACTTTTCTTGGGATGGGGAACAGAAGGGTGGGGGCTAAGCCAGATCCTTATTTTATAATGAAATTTTTATTACAGTTCATGCCTGAAAGAAAATTATTCAAGGGAAATTGCAGCTGATGCATAAATCAAGTAATGAAGACATTTGTATGGGTAGAGAGATTCAGTTAGAGAAATTACAATGCCCAAGAGACTGCAAACAGCAGTAATGTGTGGATTTTGATTTCTCACCTGTTCTGCAACTTAAACTTTTGCAGATTTTTTTTTTTAAAAAACACCTTAACTGCCACTCAAAATGTGAGCAGCAATAAACATGACTTAAAAAAAAGAAGTAGCTCCAGAAGCCAAACAAATCAAGTCTGATTAAGTTCAAATCTCCGCCATTGCCATGATTTTATCATGACCTCAGAAATTTTGTAATTAAACAGTTTCTTTTAATTTTTCCAACTTAAAAAAGTACTGCATTATCTGAACAGGGTACATATATACCTATCGTATCACAACTATGACTACACAGGAGGGAGAACAAGGACACCTACAGAGAAAGAACAGGTGTGAGTAATTTTTGTTTATCAAGTACTGTTGAAGCAGAAACATTTTAATGTTAACAGAAGTATTGGTACTTACTGTGCCCGGCTCTCTGTCTGCTCCCGTAGTAACCAAGAAATGCACAGACATGCCCGTTCAGACACAGAGGCAAGAACAGAAATAAAAAAAGGGGGGAAAAATTAGAACACAAGCCCCGAACAGTTTTAAAATGGCTTTTATTTATATAAGTCATTGCACATTCCTAATACAGTGATTTCCTGAAAATTACAGTATTTTGTAAACATGATAGATTTACAGTTTAAACATACACAAAGCCTAGTTTTTATTTCATGACAGAATAAATTATTTTTTTCAAAAATTAGTCAAGTGCAATTTTGCCCAATATTTAAATGTGTACTAGAACTTAAGCCTATGAAACTAAAGTAACAGATACAGTTATCTAAACCTTTCATTTAACACATTCACTTCAAAATTTAAATTCTCATTCCCGTCTTCCCTTCTCCCCACCCATTTAACAACATTAGTTTCTTTGAAAAAATTTACCCAATTATGCAGTTTAACAATTATCCACAATATTGTGCAGGCACTGGTGTTACACTAATCATTCCCCAGGATGTCAAAATGCCCTGCAATCTATAAAGCAGGAGACACCTAATGGATAGCCTATTTCAAATACTGAAAACTTCCAAGCTTAATTTTGCTTCAGTGGTAGAAATGCAGACACACTTTTAAAAAAAAAAATTTTACAACAGTTTGTTCTCGTTTTCATTCTATATAATTCGATTTCTTTAGAGATGCACATAATTTGCAGCAATGTGCGAATCTGACAACGTCCTAATCAGGCTTGCCATGCCTCTCACCTCTGTGGTGTTCTGCATCATGATGCTTCTTGTCATCTTTTATTGCCAAGTGAGACTGCCCACCCAAAGCACTAGAGAGGGCAAGAAGGCCAGCACTGCTTCCAAGCGGAGGAATTCCAGGAGGCTGAAGTCCTGATGGGTGTGGTGTAAGAGGCACTGGAGGTCCATGGCCATGGGAAAGATGCTGAGCCTGCAACTGCTGCTGCTGTTATGGATAGCATTGTTATTCACAGGAGGAAGTATGCGAAGCACATAGTTGAGGAAGAAAAAAAGAAGAAAAATGTTGGTTAGCTATTCATAATCAATAATATCCTATTTTTACCCTATCTTCCTCTCCTCTCCACCCCACCACACTGTGTGTCTCCTACTCCTGATTTGAGTAAAGCTAAACGAAGTGGTTAAAAACACATTAGCCCTGTTTACAACAGCACTGCCACCAGCAATGAAATGGTGGGTGCCATTTTTAAGAAAAAATGTCTACCAAAAAGACAGCATACAAGACATCATTTCATGCTTAAACAGTCCACCTGAGCTTTTATAGAACCTGTGTTCCTAAAATGTTTCAGTGTCTACACTCTAAAAAACCTAGCTAGCATCAGGCAGTTTGTGTATTCAAATACAGCACTCCCTGCAAGCATTGTGGTGCTTATGGATTATGACCTCTCAATTTCAGGTGCGGCTTCCTAGATCAGGTGAATACCTCTGCCTATATTTAAGGTTGTCTAACACTTCCTATTATAAGGCTCTGTTTTAAGTTGCTTATAATTTTACAAACATTAACCATTCAGGATGAAATCTCCCATGCTGGGGGCGTGCCTCAAACGGAAATTTTTGGGCCAAGTTTCTGCAAAAAAATGGTTCTGCCATTTCCAAGAACAAGATGAGGGGAAAATAAGTTGTTCTGCCCAAGTTAAAAAAACTCCTTCAGTTAGTTTATTGAGAACTCCTGTTTTGAAGTAGGGATTTGAAATTTGGAAGGGGGTTTCCTTCATGTCAGGGATGTGCCTTTTACTACCCCTACGTAAATCCATCAAAATTTCTAAACGTGCAGTTGTTAGAATTTGGCAGCTAATTTCCACAAAGATTTCACTTGTAAAGGGCCTGTGCCACTCCAGGTAGGCAGCGATTTTCCTGCAATTGCTGATCCTGACTGTTATGCACAGCTGTGGCCCTGGGCACAGGAACTAAGGGCTAGTCTACACTGGCAATGCTAAAGCACGGCTTTTAAAGTCTACACTGGCAATTTAAAGCACTCTAAAAAACCCACCCCCACAAGGGGCGTAGCTCCCAGCGCTGGTGCACTGTCTACACTGTCGCTTTACAACACTGAAACTTGCTGTGCTCAGGCAGGTGTTTTTTCACCCTCCTGAGCGAGAAAGTTACAGCATTGTTGTAGCGGGGCAGTCACCCCGCTCTGGCTCAGAAGGGGTTAAAAACCAGCCCTTGGAGAGGGCTGGGGCTGAGAGAAAAGGCTAGGTTGATTGGGAAAACAGCCACAGCTGGGGCCACGCCCCAATCAGGCCACAGCTGGCCCTATAGAAGAGCTGTGAGCCAGGTGCTGAGGCACTCTCTCTCTCTAGCAAGAAGGACCTGGCTACCTGGGAGAAAAGGGTACCTCGAGTGGAGCAGGGCTTAGGTAAGGCTAGAGGAGCTCCAGGCCTTGCTTAAGGCCAGGAAAGGTGCTGGGGTTACAGAGGTATAGCCTGAGAATAGGCAAAGGTAGCAGGTCCAAACCAGCCTTGCTGATGAGTGGTTTACAGACTGCAGTCTGCCGCAGTGAGCAGGGGCTAAATGCTGACTGGCAACAGCCACTGAGGTAAGGTGTGGCTAGAGGGTTAGGGGGTTCCCCTAGGAGGGGAGACCCAGAGTGTGGGGGCACTGCCAGGGGGCAGTACCCCAAGGTAAAGGGGCACTGGGGGTCTGGGAGGGACACAGGGGCCAGCAGCAGGTGAGACACTGGCCTGCAGAGGGTGCTCTGGGCTGGAAGACCTAATTCCTAAGACAACCAGCAGGAGGTGCTGCAGGGGTGAGTTCTTGCTTTGCTACAGCTATAAATTGCCAGTGAAGTCTCCCTGCTCTAAGGGCTTGTCTTGTCTCTTCTGTGCTTTCAATTCACCCTGTGCTAGCACCATGGCAGTGTGGAAAAGAGTAGCTTTTGGAGTGCAGAGGAAACAGCAACCAGACTGTGGGGCAAGGGAACATTGCAGAGGGTACAGACTGGGACAAGGAGCCATTGGGTGATGGAAAGAAATAGGACTGGGAGAGGAACAGACTAGGACTGACCAGTCAAGGAGAGTGCGCCTGGGCTCAAGGGCTCAGTGTGTTGAGACTGGTACTGGCTAGCAAACTGGGTCTGGGACAAGAAGCCATGGGGACAGAGACTGGGAGGAGGAGACAGAGAGGAGGGGAGAGACAGGCTGGAGGAGCAGAAGGGAGTCAGGCTTGACAGAAATATCTGTGACCACTATAGACACTTCTCTGCAGAACCTGGAATGGAACCCAAAATTCCTGTGTCTCCCTATTCCTCCTCAGTCTGCAAACATCTGTGAAATCTCACTGACAAAGTGCGTGTTTCATTCCCCTCTGGAATGTGCTGGGCCACATAGAAGATGACAACCTACTAGTGCTATCAGTTACTCCATAAGATCAAGTGGCTGAGGAAAATTCAGATCCTATGCATCCCAAATTAGGCACCCATATTTAGTAGACACTTTTGACCTTAATGTCTCTGTGTCTCAGTTCCCCATCTAAAACAGCCTCCTCAAGATGTTGTGAAAATAAATTTAATATTTGTGATGCACTTGAATAGTACGGCAATGAATGTCACAGAAAAGCCCAAGAGTAAATTTAATAATTCTGTCCTCAGAGCAGGGTTGGAATAGCATGCACTAAATGGGGCATGATCAATGACAAGAAAACAAAATACTGAATAGTTGCTCATTAAGTGATCAATTATTTCTGTACACTCTGAGGGAAGAGGCCTGTGGAAAAACCAGCATGTGATCATGTAATTAAAGATTGCATCATAATGCACACAAACAAGGACACCAAATTAATGTTGCACAGACTACCATAGTAACTTCAGAGTGCTTGACTTTGCAACCTTAATATTTTTCTTTTGTGTGTTCACATGTAAAGCATTGGTTACATTTCTCAGAGCTATGCAATATTACATATCTAATGTTAGCACAAGATGCATATTTGCACCTGTTCACATTATTATTTGGTCCAATTACTGTTTCAAAAAGAACAGTCTTGCACAAGTGGTGGAAAGGGAAAAGTTATGCCTTACTACATCTCCACACAATCCATACATATGGCTGAGGATCACTAGCTCCTACTGACTGACCGGGCTTGTACACATGAGGTGGAAGGGGGAAAAGGTTACATTAAAATTGTGGTTTAAAGAAGCTGTTTCCTTCTTTCCTGTCTTGGGGTTGCGGTGTCAAATGAGGAGGAAGGGAGCAGAGCCAAGACCAGCCAAGTATCTTCTCAGCTGCCCTTGCGCCCACACACAGCCAGTAGCTACGTAACCTTAACAAGCAGACTGATCCAATCCTTTAAGTGATCAGAGCTATCACTTGGCACAGCATTGTGGACCAGGAACACTACTTGACTGAAATGGTGCAGCTTCCAGCCCACAGCAGTACTCCAAGAGTTCAGACAGAACTGATATTAGTAAAGTTATTGGACTTGCACAGCCGAAGCTGTAGCAATACTTGGAATGTTATGAGCATTCCAGGTCTGTTGTTGTAGATACCTGCATTCTCTAGTGTACATCACCTGAAGTGCTTGGGTTAAACCTAGCTCCTCCCCCCCCCCCCCCCCTTGGGGCAGCTATTATATCTCACTCTCCTTTTAGCTAAGTTCAGTAGCTGTAAACGTTTGGTGAAAGCATTTGAGTATATCAATATTAAAACTGAATTTGTTTTGTATCCGCCATCTGTTCCTGCATCCATTCATAGTGGTGCCAGGCATGCATTTTGTTGGGAAATCAAAGAGTAGGGTATTCTTCCTTAATTAGGGTATGTCTACACTACCTGCTGGATCAGTGGGCAGTGATCGATCCAGCGGGGATCAATTTATTGCTTCTAGTCTAGACACGATAAATCGACCCGAGCGCTCTCCTGTCAACTCCTGTAAGCCAGCTCCACAAGAGGTGCAGACTGAGTCGACGTGGGAGCGGCAGCATTCGACTCACCGCGGTGAAGACACCATGATAAGTTGATCTAAGTACACAGACTTCAGCTATGTTATTCACGTAGCTGAAGTTGCGTAACTTAGATTGATCTCTGCCCCCTAGTGTAGACCACGGCTAAGACCGCAATCACTCATTTCACCTGCTGTACTCTGAAGTTCTTTCACCAAAACATCCAAGCAGCAGCCATGGGGAAAACACTTTCTCCAGTAGAACTGCGGAAGAATCCTACATGATCCTTTACAGAACTGATCTTGGTCCGTGCTGTGTCAGCAACTAGGAGAGGGACAGACCTTGGCCTATTTGTAAGGACTCTCCATTATAACACGATCTGCAGAATGATTATAAATTGATAATTGCTATAAAATAAGGGACTAAATTTGGTCTCTTGCACCACTGGAGCTGTTGCACTTGAATGTGTATGATCTGAATCTAGCTTCAATTTAAAAAACTTACTTTATATTCCAGCCATGCATAGCACTGAGAGTGCTATATGAAACACAGATGAAGACAATCCAAGCCCCAAAGAACTCATGTTCTGTGTCCTTTAGAAAAAACTCGGTTACTAAAGGTATGGCTACACTACGCATCTTTTACTGACAGCTGTGCTGCTCCAGCCATACCATTAAAAGCAGTGCAGCTGCTGTTTGTCGTCAGGAGAGAGCGCTTCTGCCAACAAAGCACTGTTCACACCGGCGCTTTTTGTCGGTAAAACTTTTATCGTTCGGGATGTGTTTTTGTTTTTTGTTTTTTAACAGCCCTGAATGACAAAAGTTTTTCCGACAAAGTGCCAGTGTAGACGAAGCCTAAGATATTAGTCCTCTTCTCCAGCACCCACTCCAAACAGACAGCCTGTGCTGTCTGCAAATGGGGAAAATGAAAAGAGGGAGCAGGAGAATGGATAACAGCAACAATTGGAGGACATATTTACAAAATAGGCATTCACCACTTTAGAGGATGGTAACAATTATATTATGCGTATAATCACCTGTCACTTCAAAGACACTAATGCCTGCTCTGTCTCTTTTTAAGAGTTAGCAATAGTGAGCCATAAAACTGAAGAAGTTGGTAGAGTATCAAGGTCTGCTAGGCATGTTCATTAGCACTTAATTAAAACCCAGACACCTACCATAAGAAATGTGCTCAGAAGGATGAGTAACAGGTCTGTCTTACCACCAATTACTATCATTACTTGCAGAGCAAGAGCAGTGTCCAGTTTTGGGGGGTGGGGATTGCAATGATGCATGCACAAGCAATTGTGTTGTGGTAATTAAGCAGAGTATTGATTTAAAAATAATCTCTAATTCAACCAGAACTGCTTTGTTACAACTACCTCTCCCTGCCTCCCCAAATCCTTTTAGTATTGGCAAAAGAACAATTCAGTTTATCATTTGAAAGCTGATTCAAGCAGCGTTTATTTCCTCAAAATTTCTGTCCCAATTTCCCCTCACCCTCAAAGCCCAAAAGACCAAGTATTAAAAAACTCAGTTATACTATCAGGGGGCAATATTTCACTGGTCCTCTGGTTTGGAGTAAGGGTGTTGTCAAAATACAACCCTAGTCACTAAGAAAGATAGTTTTGTTTAAAGCATGGGACTGCGACCGAGTAAATCTAGGTCCAATTCCTAGCTCTGTCAGGGGTTTCCTGTGATCTGCTCAGCAGGCTTAATCTCTGTGCATCAGTTCCCCATCTGCAAAATGGTGATACTTCTTCCTTTCTTTAACTCATCTACTTTATTTAGATTGTAAGCTCTTTTTATACATCTATATAGTGTGATTTCTTAAGTGTCTAAATACCCATGGCCTACTTAAATTCTCCTGTAGTTTTACATTTCCAATGTTCTTGCATTCTTCAACTGCTGTGTAGTACATTGTATGCTACTAAAACGGAGGTTATGTTTCAAATTCTGAGGCAATTGCAATTCTGTGGAGGATAAAATGGATCTCTGTATGCTATATATTTTTTATATATATAAAAAATCAAGGGCCACATTCCACCAAATTTACCAGAGTGTAACTTCAGTGGGCCACATTACTAAGGGTTGCAGAGCAAGACTCCAAGTTTGTAATAAGATTTAGAATCCTTTGCTTTGAAAGATGCTCTTTAAGTCTAGATTATTCATATCTATTAAACAGAGGTTCTAATGATTCAAACCACTAATATTTCTCTTATGATTACCACCTCAAACATGTTAAGTCTGCAGAGGTGTGTCACATTAGCATATGATTGTACTTACCCCATAGAGACTGACCTAGCCTCGGGTTCCTATGTCTATATCTTACGTATTTATTTGGCTCCCACCACAGTCGTATCTCAGCACCTCACACTCTTATGTATTTATCCTCACTACACCCTGTGAGGTAGGGAAGTACTGTTACCCCTGTTTTACAGATGGGAAGCCGAGGTAAGGCAAGACCTGGGCCAAGACTGACAAAGGTCCTTAGACACTGACATTTTCAAAGCCATCACTAAGCTGCCACCTAATGCTGTAGGCACCTAAGTCCCCGAAGTTTCCACCCGTTGCCATTTGCAAAGCCACCTAAGCCCTGACACCATCCCAGAGCTAACAAGCTATTTGGAGCAATACCTTAAGTCAAAGCTACAGAGGCCCTGAAGCTTTGCAGAGGAAGTACCTCTCTCTTTAGAATAACCCAGTACTGTAGGCATGCTCTGAGTATGGCTAGGAACCATCAGACCCTGCAGAAGTAAGGCCAGATGCAGGCCATTGATCGCAGAAGGGGGCCAGTATAGCACAGCCAGCACAAGACACCTGGGGACAAGGTAGGATGTTTGTGTGCGTGTCTTCCCATCTCCCTCCTGGGGATTAGGGCACTCACCCAGGATATGGGAGACCTGGGTTCAAGTCCCTGCTCTAAATCAGGCCTGGGTCTCCCACATGTGCAGTGAGTGTCCTAACCCCTGGCCTACTAGCTATTGTAGGGACTCCCTTATTGTAAAAGCTGTTAAATGTGTCTATTTCGTGCAAATGATTTTGGCTGCTAGCATACGGGCTACCTAAACAGTTGACCTGGGTCAGGCACCTAACTGCTGGACAGGGTTCATGACTCATCCTAAGCACAGGGAAACATTTATCTCCAGCGTGTCAGCCAGGCGCACAAACCTCTCCCTCCTTCCCCAGCATTTCACTGCTGACTAGCTTAGGCGGCTTCCCATCAGCTGACTTCTGAGGATCTCTTTCTCTCTCCTCATGCACTGTTTAGGGAATGTGAGCACACAGCTTGTGGCAGAGGGCACTTACTGGTTAGGTGTTGAGTGGAGGAACAGCCAAGTAGATTTGTGGAGCTGGTCCTAAAGTGACTTGCTCAAGGTCACACAGGAAGCCTGTAGTGGAGTAGGGAATTTAATCCAGGGTTCCCAAGGCTAGCAATCTTTGCCAGGAGCCCATTCTCCTCTCTACACAGTGATACATTAAGTTTCTAAGCGAACACTTACTGCACAGCACGCTAGTGAGGGGCAGGTTTACACCCCATCTTGCTGTGAACTAGGTGTTCACTTTGATAGCTTCGGGCTTCTCTGTCATCCTCTTCCTGCCCCACATCCCATGCTCCTCTTCAACCTTCTCTCCCCCGCAGCCTGACTTCTTCCATCACTCCCCTCTTTTCCCAGTTCCTGACAATGGAAAAAAATTGAGGTATTCCATGCCATTGGCTAGTAAGTTCTTTGTTCTGCCTCCCTGCCAAGCAGAGACAGAAGCAGCAGTTCCACCCCTCCTCAATTACTGCAGTACTAAGGGAAGCACTCCCAAACTAGTAGTCTCTCTCACTTGTGCATACATAACAAGGTGGAGAGCTCCCCAGCAGAAGTCTCTTCTCACTTTCTCTTCCTCAGCTCCTCTATGCAATTTGATATAAGATATGTACAAAGCATCCATCACCTTAAGATCTTGCCACTGGACAGAAAAAATAAAGGGCATGAGATGTAGAAAAAGCAGTCTCTGCTTTCACCTTCTGGGGCTCAGTCACTTGTAACGGAAGCATATTTAATTTCTAGGTAAGTGGCTGAGCCCCAGAAGAAGATCTATGTCTTGTGTCCCTTATTGTGTCCCTTACATAGTGTACCACTATGTGTAGTGCCTAGATATTAAGGTGACTGATGCTGTATACGTTCCTTATCTATGCTGCATAAAGGAGTTGAGGTAGAGCAAGTGAGGGGGGACTACCATCTTGGGAGAGCTCCACCTTGTCACATATGCACAGTGCATGAATATAGTCACACATTATATAAAAACAGCACAGTATAGAGTATACGTGCCACTCCTATATCTTTACACACTCCTCGTACTTCCTAGGATTGTGAGTATGTTTTTTCAAAAACATGCATTTTGCACTAAGCTCTAAAAATGGTTATGGGTAGTACATATTCAGCTCTTCCTATACGGTGATCCCCAGCCCACCACTAAAAATGCCGTAAATTACAGATCCTACTAGTCTCATTATGGGCAGATGTAGCTTCTCTGTCCCTGCTCTGAGCAGCAGGCTAGAGTCAGGGTGTAGAGAGGAAAAACCAGCAGCCAGGGACTTAGAAATGGACAAGCACTCAGAGGTTACCTGACTGGGCTGAGACCAGGTTACAGACTCAAAAAGGTGAAGTACGCTCAGCAGCATGGACATGGGGTAGATGCAGACTTTTAAATTGGGATTTGTCGTACTGCAGTTAGGCCCTGGTGCAAGTAGAATTTGCAGGGCTATCTCCCAAGCCAGAGATCAACACAGCACCTACCAAAGAGCAAAGCTAGTGCAGACAGTCTCACCACCCAAGCAGAAGCCTGAACCATATTCTTAGTGCCTATTATGTACAGAGTGGTAAGCTCAGACTACCCTGGTGAAACTCAAGGTGAGTAGGAGAGATAAGTACTGCTATTGCCAGATTTAACCTCAAAAACTAAAGCTGCCTCCCCCACAGCCACAAGTCTTTCTGCCACCTTTTTTTGTGCTAGTTGAAGTTCTATCCCACCTCTACTGCAACCCTAGAAATCTGGACTATGAGCAAAAATATTGTATCTAGATGGTTTTCCCCCCAATAATAAGTACATCTAATCAAAGCGTGGGGGGGGGAGGCGCAACGACAGATGACAACAGCTATGAACATATATGAGCATATGAAATATTTAATTCCATGTAACTTCTTATACTGCCCTCATAGTGTCTGAGCACCTTCCAGTAGCGTATTAAGTGACATATAGTTAATATCTGTTACATGGCATTCATTCTCACATCCTTTCCCTAAGGGAGGAAGTGCATGTGTATTGTAATGCTGTGTTTGGTTTTTGTGTTTTATGTACATGCTGCTGTGTGTTTCCATTAGAGAATGCGAGGTCAAAGATGTGCAACATGCACTCGGAGCAGAAAGTCATACTCTTTGTAAATACATTTGTAAATTGCTAATTAAAAACAGGCACACCTACATGGAGTTTGGAGGAAGTAATGGCACTTTCCTAGAGAACAAACTGAGCTTAGTTTCTGTGTGGATATACAAGTTTTATCTAACTTTACCCCAATTCCCACCCTCATTCCTGTAACTCATAACCTCTCTCAGGTCATAAGGACAGAGTACGTGTTGCAAAACGTAAACCGTCTCAGACACATGTTTCTTCCAACAGCCATTAATGTCTCTTATCATACGGAAGGCTAAGAAAAAAGGCTATGTCACTGTGTCTCACATCCTGAACTGGCCCCAGAATGAAAAGGGTCCTAACTAAGGAAAGCTGAACTTTTCTACACACCCTCCTGTTAGCAATTGGTGCTGAATTTGAAAAGGGAAGGAAGAAGCGTGTTCCCACACATCAAAGCTGCACTGAGATAGATAACAGAGTGAAAACACCCCCAACTTTATAGTCATACTTCCCACTTCCATCTCTACATCAATCCTGGTGAGCATGGAGTTTAAAGGACTTTTGGCCCTCCAGGATTCCGCTACCTATGGAGAATAATGGGGGGTGGTTCTGAAAGTGTTCTAACACCTGTGATTCCTTGCTTGTCTATGTAATCATTTTTCAGGAAGTCTGACTCTGCACTACGACTAGAGCAGCTCCATTGATGGTGGCAGGATTCTAGTTCTAGTATTTCTACCACCATGTCACAGCCACTAGTTCTAAGCATGTCCATACAACACAATGGTAAAGGCACCTATGCCCTTCCCGCAATATTTCCATTGTTACTACCACTGGAGCTGTTCCAGAGGTACTGAAAAGGTGGGAGATTTCCTGAAGAATGCTTGGGAAGCACAGACACTGTTTAAAGCCTTGAAATACCTGTTTTTGCTAGAAAGAGACTTTCCAAATTCAGCCAAAATAGAAAGTCTGGAAACATTTATTGCTACACTCAGCCTCACTGCCTCTTCATCCTCATGTGTGCTAGTGTTGCCTTGTTTAAATGTAAGCACCCAATTTTAAAAAAACCCACAGCTTTGGAAACTCATGATAGCTAAGAAAATCTCAGGGTTTTCTTGGACTCCTCAATATTCCTGAATGGCAACAAAAGCAGCAGTGGCCAGAAACACCTTTTTCAGTTCCTGCTAGTTCAAAAATGGTCACCACTCTTCAAGGATACATACATCTTTGTCGCCTCAAGGTTAAATCCACTGATTTTGGAACTAATCTTGAAGGCCACTTTGGGTCTCCACCTGGTGCTGTATACAGCTGTTTACCCTTTAGGAAGCACAGTCCAAAAGAAATCACACTCTTGCTCTAGTTGCTCACTCAAAAGCATATTAGCAGTCAGGAAAGTTAAAGCCAGTAGCCACGTTGTAAGATATAGAGGGCCTAAGCGCTATTGCCCCTTATCTGTACTTCCAAAGCCATACTTATAGGAAGATGTTTCAGCTAGAGACCTAGAGTTCTGAAGGTAGTCTAGGGGGAAGACTGTCCTGCGGTGCCCTGGAGTACATTCTTGATTAGCATAAAGAACTTTGTAAAGTACACTGTATACCAAAACAAATCCCAGTACTAGTATAAGTGTGCAAAAAGGCCCACATTAAGGACAATGTTATCCCAGGCTTTCCAATGACAGCAGATGCCAAATGTCCCTCAAATCTATCTTTTAGACACCATACACTTCCATCCTGGGTTATGCGAATGAGAGACCGTCAGCAGAGAAGAATACGTTTTCCCAATCATTGTGATGTGCTCTTTTTTGAGCTATATAAGCACAGCATCCATGAGGCTGGAGTGTTTGTCCATGAAGCTGTCAAATTAGTTGTATCTCTAAGTTCAATAATATCATAACCCAATTGTTGGTTAGTTTCTCCCTATCTGAGTTAATTTGTGAAAAGTGAAAAAAGTTAGGATAGAGCCTGGACTATTGGACCAAGGAGAACAGTACAAAGGGGAGAGGGTAAAGCACAATAAAGGAAAGCACACATGGCTTATTTGCCAAGGGTGTCCCTGAACATTGAAGACAATACTACATTGGTTGACATTCAAAGAGTGTTCCTAACCATAAAGGTCTAGAAACTAATCAAGCAGGTATATTCTGTAATATCTTACTCCATCATGGAACTAGATGATTGTTACATCTGGAGTGAGCCTACAGGCTGGGCATCTGAAACCAGTTACCTAATCCACTTTGGAAGTGGTTTGGGGGACAGAGGAGCAGCCTTTAAAAACACTTAAAGCATGCTTTTCTATTTTAGACAAATATGTGCAATTTGTTCTGGAAATTGACAAGTCTAATGAATATTACTAGAATAAATTTGTCAGCACGTGTACTGCTCTCAAAATTCTTCAACTAAAAGCAAAGAATAAATTTTTGTTGGGTCAAACACATAATCTTTGTAATTCTGCCCATCTCCATCTACATTTATTTGCAGGTTCAGTCATTACATCTCTAAAATATAACCAATGCAAGCATGTCCATACTGTTTTGAGATGCAGAGATGATTAGCTCAATTATGCACCAGTCTAAAGGTGATGTAAGTATTGTGTCCTTTTTTGCTTTTTTATGAGGATGGGGGGGGGAGGGGGAAATCAGGTTATAAAATAAGAGCTGAAAGTCAAGGTATCTACTTAATCCCCAACATTAAGCAAGTCACTTGTTCTCGAAATGATGAATCCTGCCTCAGCAGTGATAACTAAAAGGAAACAGATTACTTGGGTTGTATCTAATGTAAATACACAGTAAGAAATCCCACGTAATTTAAGGTACAGCAGCAAGTTTGTGTACACACTTTTGTACATACATAAAAACTATAAATATCTGAACAGCAAAGTTTTAGCTTGTTTCTTATAGGCTGGTACACTATGAAGTGTACCAAAAAGATGCATAAGTATCTTGCACTCAGCTTTCTTTTTACAGAAAGCTAATAAGTCATTGCTCTAAAACCCCCCACAAATATCACTTGGCACAAAATACAGATCACTGTTGAGAAGGGTCTAAAGTAATGCTACAGCTGCTTAGCTCTTCCCCTGCACAGAATTTTGCATTCATTTCTGTTCTAGTCTGTATTTCTGTTTTATAACGAAACATACAGCCTAGTTATTTATAGGCTTTCCAAGGATTAACTACACACTCATAAGAATAAACCCTCAAGAGGTTAACCTCATCCTCTTAAGCTTCACACACTACCATCCCAGAGATAGCTGGCAACCATAGCCAAGGAGAGAAAAATAATTCAGCAGTTTGCTAATCCTTTAGCCAATCACCTCATGCAACAGTGGAGAGCTCTTTTGGAGGTCTACAACTCAATCTGTCTTGAAAAGTATTGTCAATCCAAAAAGATACATTTCACAGAATCATTAGCAACTAATGTCAAACTAAGTATTCACATCTGTATGCTACATTCTCTACCTTTCCAATTTATAGATCTGTAGTTTTAAATTAAGAATGTACACTTATATAAATGTCTGAATTTTATTAATGTTGCCCGTATTTAAGTCTTGCAAAATTACGTTATTGCTGACGTTGTGATAGACTAATTATAACTGTCCCTTAGCTCTTCCTGGTGTGAGCTGATAGGCATCTGATTTTCCAGCTTGCTGCTTAAT